>NW_024609835.1:45348101-45432809 GCF_016920785.2 Ixodes scapularis
GCTTTCTCAGCATCATAAGCCATTTATGACCTCTTATATCTTACGTATCCAATAAAGCGGAGCTCTTAATGCCATCATATACGAATCGTTCACGAAAATACGCACGCGCGGCTTCCCAACTGCATTGCCCGCGTTTATGCCTATGACGAACATAGCGCAACCAGAAATGGCTGCTCGAAGTATCTATATAGGCACGACAACTCCGTCATTTTCGACCCGAAAGCGGCTTTATGCGCCCACCAAATATATATGAGGAACGCTGCGGCGCCCTTTCTCGACGCGAGCACGCACTTATCCCTGTAGTTTACGCGCGCGAGCGTTAAAACCCGTAGATAGAGCGGCCGTATAATCTGCAAGCACGCACATATTTTTGAACAATGCGAGGGTCTCCAGAACGCCTTTAATTTGAGCGGATAGCTATAGCGCGCGGATCGTCGTCGTCGTCGTCGCTGCTGGCGAGCTTATAGGCGCCCTTTTAATGGGCAGTTATATGCCCGCGCGCAGACGGATATGCGCGCGTTCGGCTAGAACTGGGTTATATTGTTTGCCGTCGTTTGCTCGGCTCTCGATGGGCTTTCTGGCTCACGGCCTGGGATCCTTACGGAGCTCTCCTCTGTTTTACAGCCGCGTTCAGAGGCGCCGCGGATGGGTTCTGCGAGTGCAGAGTGGCCACGGCACCCGAGCTGAACGAACGCTCCGCGCAGCGACGAGCAACAGCCGCGCTCGTAGAAGACAATGTCCGCCGATTGTGTGCAGAGTTGTGGATGGCATTGGCACGAGTACGCCGCTTTGGAAAGTTTGTTGTTGTCGATGTTACAAGGGCGACCGTATGACCCAGGGCCAGAGCCCCGCGCTGCTGGTCTGCTTTTCGCAGCTCTGTATGCAAGTTGCAAAGTCGCGTATAGTCTCGGTTTTGATTCCTTCGGTGAAGAACTGTTAAGTTTCTTTTGTGTCGTGTGTTCTGGGCCAAGCCGTGGATACAGCGGATAGGTCATGGTCTTGAAGATGGTCGGCGCCGTAACAGACGATGGTGGGCTCACACTTTGACGCGGGGTTGAAGGTAAGTCTCGGTTTCTTCTGGAGATGATTCTGCTCCTTGATGAAAGTATGTTCTATCTACATGCGAGGCGCCTTTTGTCCGAAAGCAGTAGAGGTGAGTTTGATCTTGTTTTTGAAGCTCTCGACCTGTCTAATTGATGGACCACATGCTGAAACAAGGCACGCAGCACGGCCATACCGCGATTAATTGTGCCACGTCCCGTCGAAATGTCTGTTGTTATTATATGGGTATTGATCCTTTTAAAGCTTTCTGTATTTTTGATTTTATTTGTATGAGATACAGAAACCAACATTAACCTCCGATGCAAGTTCTAGCTGGTTTTTGCATCAAGTCACTGAATTTCACTGCAAACTATATATTTCTGGAGCGTACATTTTCTTTTTATCGATGTCGTATTTTTTGCTTTAGTTTATCATCGATGCTCACTTTCGATGTCAAAGTGACAAATTAACGTTTTGTCGTAGATCACTCTTCTGTACTGGTGGCAGGGGCATATTCAAGGAAGGGGGGAGGGACACTCTCTCCCCCTCCCCCTATACATTCTAAAAAAAGCCCTTGCGTCTGCTTTCCCGCACAACCCTCGGAGAGCCAATCACCGCAACTTATCGAGGCAGCTCAGCGAATGACGATGCCGAAACATATGTTTAGACCAAAAATTCAGTCTGAGTTGTGACATTAAGCAATGCAAGCGTGACGTTTTGCATTGCTTAATGTCACAACTCAGACTGCGTTTTTTGGTCTAAACACATGTTTCGGCATCGTCATTTGCTGAGCTGTCTCCGTAAGTTGCGGTGATTGGCTTTCTGAGTGTTTTGCGGGAAAGTAGACGCACAGGCTTTTTTCAGAGTGTGAGTACCTCAAGTACAACTTTTTTATAGAACAAAACCCAGAAAAAAAAAAAAAAAACGACATACACCTGCAGCATATTTATTTTTAGGAAGAACTTTTTAGTTTTTGGTGAAAAAGCAAATATTAGGTCAACACAACAAAAATGGCAAGGCATCGCCCGTAACGTCAAAATGTCTCTGCAGATAAGAATGGTAAAAAACTACAAGAAAAGAAATTAAACAGGTGGAGGTTAATGGGGCAAAAGTGATATTCTATGACTGACTTGAAATCATATGCGTCGATTATTGTGGCGATCGAAGTGGGCAGGTGATTCCATTTTATACTAGTGTTTGGAATAAACAAATAAATAAACATTTTGGGGCGGCAGTGACAAACGTCTCTTAATGACGGTAGTCTGTACGAGATGATAAATATGAGGGTTCCAAAAGAAAGTTACTCTTGAGTAACTGATTATAATAATACGTTTTATTAAAGAGGGCTTCTGGCGACAGTTTTCGGCGCAGAGCAAAATAATCAAGGATTAATTGAGCGTTTGTCAATGACACGCTTAATAGAGAGTAATAAGAAAAAATACAACGCGCACTGTTACTCTAGGTTAGTAGTAAAATGATTTGAAGTTACTTAAATAATTTAGTTTTGATTTAGTTAAAACATTTGATTTAATAAGTAACTCACAATTTTACTTACAAATAAATCACGATTTGGTTAGATTTAATACATCTCTCACGGAGAGGTGGAATCTGAAACGTGGGCTTGGCACCAGGGATTTTATCATACTCTTTAATAAAGACATCTTTCAACAACAGCTACAAAAATTAAATCTGTCATAGAAATGACACTTGATGGGCGCCAGATGTATATATTATATACCCCTGATACGACCGAAAACACCATTCATCTCTAAAAACTGCGCACGACTAGAGAAGTACGCTACGATTCGCACTTCCACGTTACGATTTACACCTTAGCTTTTAAGTAATTCGCCGTGTGGTACTCGATCAAAAGCTTTAGATTGATCAAGGCATGCCGCAACAGTCTGACCTCGCTTGTTAGGAGCCGCGAAATCGTCGAATGTTTCAATCAGTTGCGTGACTGTCGATAAATTTTGGCAATATGCTCAAATATTTAATGCATTGTACACATGGAAGGTACGGGGTAGCTTACAATATTATGCTTACTTTTTTTTAGAGAATCGGTACAGCTCTCACATTTGGCTAATTTACAGTAACATGAGGTTGTTACGTCGACCTTCGGAAAACTAGTCAGAAATTTTGAATCTGATTCGGCATATATATTTTTACGAACTCGTTTTGTATTCGATCAAGTCATTTTTTTACATAGAAGTTTAATATAAATGATAAGATTCCCTTCTTGGTGAAAGCCCAATTTTTCTATTATACCAGCGCACGTCTTATCAAACCTAAAATTATTTATATGAGCCCTGTCGCTAACGAATGCAGTATGAGAAGAAAAAATAAATTAAACCCATCAGTCACGTCGTATGGATGAACAGCATCACAATTTGCAGACGTACTGAATTCGCCCTTCATTGATTTATTTATTTTATTTAACCTGCAGCACCGAGGTCAAACATAAAAAAAGAGCATTGATCACATTCGTTTAACATATATCGAAGAAAACAGCTCATTCGGAGAAACAGTATTATACTTCGTCTCACCCTACGACGGACTAAAGGCAAATGCTACGAACCGCCAGATCCAATCACGAGGCCCTTAGAAATTGTGCGGTATTTCGCTTCGATGCACGTATCGGATCCCGCGTCTCGGATCACTGATCATGGGATGGGTGGACAGTGGTTCGAATTGAAGAGCACTGAGTGACTCAACAATTTTACATCGCAAAGAAAGCCACGTCATATAGGCTCTTTGCAGCGTCGAAGCTATAGAAATGATGCGGCGCTTTCGGATTCGGAGCATTATTCGTCCACTCCTAATCAATGTTAAGCGTGTCATAGTATAGCGTGGAATGGGATTAGACCTGGCGGCCCGTGGCTTTGGCCTTTAGTCCATCGTAGGATGAGACAAAGTATAGTCGATTCTTTTCTTCCGCTGTACGTAAAAAAGAAAAAAACAGCCCAAGTATTTCAAAGTATCAGTACTACAACTAAAGTATCTAATTTTGCAAACAAACGTGAACGACCTTTGTGAGATAAAATATTGTCAGGATTGAAGATGACGAGAGGACGAACAGTGAACTGAAAATAAAGGTTAGTCGGCGAACTTGTGCCAAACAAATTAAAGAACGAGCGTCGAGGCAACAACAAAGCGGGCGGCGATTTGGCGGCGTAACAGCACGGGAGAGCGAGACTGACTCGACAAGGTCACGGACACCTCCTTGCCTAGACCGCGTCAGCATCGCTAAAATTCGGCACAGAAGGTTCGAGTATCGAGCGTTCGGAGTGAGAATGAACAGGCGCTTTCGAGAACAAGAAACTGAGACAATATGATAAAAGTTGCTCCCGGAGTGAGAATAAACGCGAATGTTATAGAAGTGACCGGGCGTTGCTTGCTGGACCTTGCGACCGGGCGTTGCTTGCTGGACTCTGCGAGCTGCATTATTCCCACCCTTTAAAAGCGCATCGACCCGATACACCGCGAAAGGAAAACAAAATGGGGAACAAATACGGTGAGACAAAATAAACATGCAGCGTCACAATCCTAACGCGCGTAGAACGGCTTGAGTCGAACTACGTGTACCACTTCTGTCGTGGCTGGCGGTGTCTTGATGGTCGGGTTTCGTGAGGGCACCTCGTGGTTCAAGTCCCCCAAGGTGGCGAATGACCTTGTAGGGTCCACAGTAACGCTTTTACAGTTCCTCGCTGAGGCCGCAGTGGCGAATGGGCGTCCACATACACACCCTGTCTCCGGCCTGAAACTCCACATCGCGGCGGCGAAGGTTGTACCGGCCAGCGTCGACACGTTGTTGGTCCTTTATCCGAAGGCGGGCTAGCTGACGTACCTCTTCTGCCCTTAGGGTGACCAGCTGGGCGTCGTCGGTGCCGTCGTCCGTCGGGTCGTGAGGCAGCATGGCGTCGAGCATTGCCGTCACCTTTCTGCCGTGCACCAGCTGACAGCCGTGCTGTACACAAGCGTGACGTATACGGCAGCACCTTATTCCACGTCTTGTGTTCCCCGTCCATATCCATCGAGATCATGTCGGCGATGGTCTTTTTTTTTTAAATTTTATTTGAAAATACTATCGGTCCCTTACGGGAAAAGGATAGGAGTGGGATACATGAGTAAATTTAACACAATAAAGTAACTACAGTTCAACAATCAGTCGTCAAACATACAGAAACCCAGTTCGCGCTACCCTGCACCGGAACAAACACAATGCATACATGAAACTATGTGCAATATCCACAATAGAATACAACAAACGCAACCCTTGCACATATGAAATGTTGAAATAAGAGATGCGAACTCCCCCCGGCTACATGCACCTACAATGTTTTCCAGTAACTGCTTCCAATCTCGTGCATGCAGTCTGCAAGTTGCCTTCCAGAAGGACTTTCTCGCGGGCAACTGCACCGGTCTCGACGGGCACAAGAACACTCGACCGCGGCGGCAGGCTCACGTGGTCAGCAATGACTCTGATGGCTGCTGACTAAATTTGGGGGTTTTACGTGCCAAACCAACGAGGGGCATCTGGCACGCCCCAGCGGAGGACTGTGGATTAATTTGGACCACCTGGGGATCTTTTGACGTGCAACCAAAAGCTCGGTTACGCGGTGCCTTGTCCGCAATAAGCCTCCGTCAGATTGCGGGCACCTCGACCGGGATTCGAACCCGCCACATGGGGATCCGTAGGCTAGCGCTCTCGCCTCGGAGCTTCCGAGGCGGCTTGACGGCTACTGGCGTCATCTTGGATCCCTCCGGAGGTAGGACGGGCTTCCGAAGCGTCAACCTGTTCTATGCAAGGTCGATAACGGCACCGTACTCACACAGGAAGTCCATGCCAAGGATGACGTCTCTCGCACAGTCCTGAAGGGCGACGAACTTGACTGGACAGGTCTCCCCGTGAATTTCGACGCAAGCAGTGCGCTTCACAACAGGCGTGATGAGGTGTGCTCCGGTGGTGCGTATTTGCGGGCCGTCCCAGGGCATCGTGACTTTCCGAATGCGGCGAGAGAGCTTCCACTCAAAACAGAGTAATCTGCTCTGGTGCCCACAACAGCCGACACGTCGTGGCCGTCGATGACAACGTTGAGGTTGTTGGGCACCGTTGCAGAGTCGTCGTTCCGACCGTCGATTTCGGGAACTCCAACTCGAAGGGTTGCCGCGCTTAGTTTCCCCGACGAGGTAGGGGAGACAAGCTCTCTTGGCGGGACCTACGAAGTGGCGACACTGGACGTCGTGGTGACGGCGGATGGGATGCACGGGCGGAAGTGGGAGCTGGTGACGGCGGGTGATGCAGGTACTCTTCCACGTCCCGCTGTCGTTCCCCGCTCCTCGGGCCGGGGGGGGGGGTGTTTGGTGCGAACCCACGAAGACGAAGCTGCTGATAGGGGCATCGCCGGTACACGTGGTCGGCTTCCCCGCAGTGGTAGCACAGTGGGCGTCGGTCAGCCGTGCGCAGCACGTCCGTCTTCCTTGTCACCGGGGGTTGGGCTTGGACGTACGGAGCTTGTTCGGCAGTGCGTCGAGTGTAATACGAGGTTGGAACTTCCCGTCGTGGGGGCGCCGGGTGCTGGTACTGGCGGGTTGCTGGTGGCGGTCGTCGTGCGTAGCTGAGGGTTGGTTGCTCGAGCGGCGCTGGGATGATAGGAGCCCATGGTTCGATGACTCTGAAACTCTTCCAGCACGACTTCGGCGATGGACAGAGATGCTGGGAGATCGGCAGAAGGCAGCAGCTTTTGCAGTTCTTCGCGAACAACGTCAGAATCATCTCGCGAAGCTCGACGGCGCTGGTGCTGAGCTCGGGGCGGACCGATGCCAGAGTTTAGACGTCGTTGAGCCGATCATAGTGGCGAGCTCGGGCCGATAGCGCCCACTCGATGTCTGTTGCTTCGGCAACAAACCCGTCGGCTGTCGTTGGAGGGTTGCGGACGAGGCCGCCGAAGATATCGCGTTTCATGCCCCTAATGAGAAAGTGCATTTCTCTCGTCGGTGGCTTGCGGGTCGGCGCGTGCAGTCAGGCGTAACACATCTTTAACGAAGCTGGTTACGCTCTCGTTGGGGGCCTGAATCCGTGTTTGAAGCAGCTCATCCGCCCGCTGCCCAATGCTGGCTCGTAAACGTCTGCTGCAACTCAGCCACGCAGGTGTCCCACGACGTGAGCGAAGCCTCGTGGTTCTCAAACTAGTGCTTCGGAGTACCCTCCAGCGAAAAGTAGAGGTTCCGCAGGTACTGCTCGGCAGTCCATCTGTTGTGGCGTGCCACGCGCTCGTAGTGTTAGATCCAGTCCTCAACGTCCTCGTGAACCTCGCTGTGGATGGGCGTCGGCGTATGAGGGGCGACGGGCAGGTAAACGACGGGGGAGTCGGCGACGGGAGTCTCGGTTCGCAGGTCCCGGGAGGTCATAGTTGGTTTCGTCGACTTCTTTCTCTGGGGGTCCGGTAGAAGTTTGAATTCTAGGGGTTGATCTTTGGTGCGGCTGCTTCCTCGGGTCTCAGGTGTCGGACGGTCTCCTTGAGCCAGGGGCTGGGCTTGAGCTGCGAGGCCTCGGAAGGGATACACGTCATGGGCTGCGATACCCCGCACCTCCACCAGAAATGTCACGAATGAAGATGACGAGAGGACGAACAGTGAACTGAAAATAAAGGTTTAATCGGCGAACTTGTGCCTAACAAAATAAAGAACGCAGCAGAAAAGCGGGCGGCGAGTTGGCGGCGTGGCAGCAAGCGAGAGCGAGACTGCTTGACTCGACAAGGTCACGGGCAGCTCCTTGTCTATAGTCTGCTTCGGCATCGCGAACGTTCGGCCCAGAAGGTTCGAGCACCGAGCGTTCAGGGTGAGATTGAGCTTTCGAGAACAAGAATAAGCTACGACGAAATCATAAAAGTTACGCCCTGAGTAAGAATGAACGTGAATCTTCTAGAATTTCTTGACCGAGTGTTGCTTGCTCGGCCCTGTGCGCGGCAATATGACGGATACAAAGAAATACCCTCATCTATTCTTACTTTGTTCGAGTGCATAATGCAGACATTTTTTTACGAATATGCAGTAGCTTAGATTGAATGTTTTTGATGGCCCTGTTGCTTTCATCCTATACATACCCCTTACCATATACCCATACCCATAACCCCTACCAAGAGAGGTGTTAGGTGACTGAAGACGCTTTGCGGCGTTTATTTCATCAATTTTGGCAGAGATTTTGCAAAGCAGCGATTTTATGCTGAAATCAACGTTTTTTTTTTTTAAATATTTTAATGTTAGAAATACTTCTTACCATTTTTATTTTCTCCATAGCACTTGCGTTTAAGCTTGCATTTAAGTTGGATGGCCCCTCGGGATACCCAGAGATAATAAGCCCGATACACGAAACGATCTTATGCCAAAAAAGCGCACGACAAAACGTACGCATCCATCCGTATTCACAAAGCGAAATGTTCGTAAGTTTTGCTTTTGCGTGAGTTATATGCCAGAATCCTACGACAGCTCCAGAGGTGTCTTACGCACTTTCTTACGATCAAATCGGCATAGCCGACAGCGTCGCTTGGTTACTCGTCGCGACGGCCAATGGAAATTAATTTTTCTACGTGCTCTTCACGCGCACCCCGACATCAAGCAGCCGCAAGAAAAAAGAAAGTATTCGAAACCGACTACGAGGGAGATGAACGCTGGATCCACAGATATACGGAAAAAAACTCAGCGGCAACGATCCCACCGATCAAGTAACCGAGGGCTAGCCCGGCACTATAGCCTAGCAATGCACTCCGACGCAGCGTTGCAACGACGGTTCGCCCATGCACGACCGGATGGCTCGCTGACCTCAATTTTCTGTTAAGAGGTCAGTCGTTCCCCCTTTTCATCGCCTTGTTTCCAGAGGCAGCGGTGGCGAACGCTCTCGTCGAAAAGGGAGAGCTCTCGTCGATTCCATCTCCTTGTTTTGCGTGATATATAGAGCTCAAATAAACGCCGTATGGATTACCTTCGCAACATATGGTACGTACGCTTCGTTATTAGTACATCCTTTTTATTCCGACACGACGGTACATCAACACTACATGTATGTCGAGCTAGATTAGCTCGGGGGAGCTGCGCGATGCCGGTGCAACTTTGCTCTGCCCAGTGCCACATCAGCATCGTGTTGCAATCGAAAAAGATCGGTCACCAAGCGCTTACCAAGGCGCGGTCCAACAGCCGCGTCTTGGTAAGCGCAGTTCTATGTGTCCAACACATAGAACAAAAAATGAGCGCCAAAATTTTGTTGTGGTATCCCTTTAAAGGGATACTACAACGAAATTTCGGCGCTCATTTTTTGGTCGATATGGGTTCAAAGGAGCAGTATCACATCGAACATACCAATATCTTGTTAAAAAAGTCTCGAAAAGGAATTTTAAGACGAATTAGACGATTAGCAAAGAGCACCTGGTGGATGTCGCTAACGCCTCGCTTGTAATGCCCGTCTAGGAACCTTGACAGCTAGTGACGGAGGTTGTCTCACCTCCGGCCACGACGAGAGAAGAGGGAAAGGAGGAACTCCCCCCTTCCCGAGAATGCCTTTTGTGTGTCGCAGAAGTCGCTGTTGTCCCCCTACAAGATTACAGAAGATTAACCCGTCACTTAAAATTCGTACAAAAGCAGCCGCTTCGGTGGCTGGAACGACTAGGCCATCCTCTCGACCGTCAGCCTCGCCGTAGCTTTGCTCGTCCTGAGACGACCTACGTCACGATTGCGTTGGATGTCACGGGTCTCCGCTGGGCCTTCTCTGAGCGTTTGCCAGAGTGGGCCGTTTATAACGAAACATACAGCCACCAGGCTCAAAATACAAACGTGCGATTGTCATTTACGGATATTGTGGGTCATATTCAACCTATTTTTGAAGATGACGGGAATATTTCAAAAGTGTTAACGATTGGGCTAGTTGGTCATTCATATTAGCGGAAAACAAACAGCGCAAGGACAAGGACAGAGTAGAAGGCGGTAGACACACACAGCGCTGACTTACAACTGAGCTTTATTGGCACTGACAACCTGTATAAATACACAATTTGCCCGGCCCAAAAGCCAAGAAAAGAAACAACACAAGAGGAGGACTGCACGTGTTCCTTGAGTCATCTGCAGGCGCCGTTGTTCTCCGATCTGAGTATCCCTTTAAGAACGCGTCCGTGCATACTGATTCCGATTCCTCCAGTTCTTACGATGTACGTGACTTATAAACCTCTCTAAGCTGTCGTAGCCTAAAACCCTGTTTGTGCATCTGGCCTAAGATCTTTTCACTAGTTTCAGCGTTTTAGGAATAACATGCTCTGAACAGTAACTAACAACCCGTCTGAAATCGGCCCACAAAAATAGCGTGTGACTTGTCCCTTCGAGTGTTGTGACAGGATACAATTACACCACGACGTAAACTAGCACACTAACGTCATCCGTAATAAAAAAAAAAAAAGAAAAGGGCGTCATGTTAATTCTTAGCGCACGACTTATTTTAATTATGTTACTGCTGCCCCATAAAAAGAAAAACTGACACGAAGAAACAAAAAGAACGGATGGGAAAGCAAATATATTTTGCATAAAAAAGCACAAACAGGGACCACGAGAAAAAAAAAATCTGTGATACAAATAGCGCATTTATATTTCCCAACCGAGTAAAGGCCTGTTCACACATGCAGCGGAGCGCTACAACCATCGCTAACCTCGCGCTAAGCGCGTGCTGTTGGGAGCGTTCACCAGCTGTGTATTTCACCACCAAAACTGTTGCTCATGGCAGATGATAGGTAGGTGACGACACGTGAGCAGCGCTACATCAGCGCTTCGCTGCATGTGAGAACCGGCCTTAACTTGGCAATAAAATCTTTGACAATAATTATAGCAAAAATTTTCCTTTCAACGGTTTCATTTTGTTACCCAAACTAACGAATGTTAGGGTTAATCTCGTCGTCGGCATCATGAAAGATTTCTCACGTACATTCTGCAAGATTCGAGGGAAGAAAAAAATTTATACAGCCTGTTTATATATGAAATGAACTTGGTATACTGCGTCTTAATCCAAATACGAACAAAGGTAATACTGATTTATAATGGTACCACCCGTCTCACTTTTCCTGGAAGTTGATGACTCTTAATCATCATCAACCCGTTCCAAAACAGCAAAAAAAGTTTTGCCTTAAAAAAATATCAAGTTAATTTTTTTGTCAAACAGACATGCGTTTTTTTGCGCTAGTGGAACCACCCATGACAAGGATAGAGTTACTGCCAGCGAACCCAGAAACGTCACGTTTTTTGGGCGAAATATGCCGCCATTTTGTTATTAATCTGCACGAATGGGAAAGCCTTGTTGTACATCGACGCGGAACGCAGTTAATCGCGCGACCTTCTCGTAATACGTATAAAATGGAATAAGGTGAACGTGCTTCATGCGCCGCTTTATTGCTCCGAACAGTCAACATAATGCTCGTCCCGTGTGTGGCTGAATATTTACAGCTCTTAAATATGACACCGATTAACAGCTGAACATGGAACGGCACTTCGTTTTGGTAGGCCCTCGAGCTTATGCTTACAAGCTGCGTGCAGTATATCGGCGAGTATACGTTCCCTGTTTGGGCATCATAACTGAGCGGCTCCGGTCACGTGTTGGGTCACTGTATTTGTTTATAAAAGTGCGAGTGTATGCATCCACTCTAAATGAGGAGATGCATAAACGGTGATTATTGTTTTTATGGTGCACAAAATAAGAATATGATATCCGCCTCACAAGCTGAAAGGCTCGAAACAGTTTCTCTTGGAAGTCAGAGTGCAATTCTTTAGTAGATAAATTTTCTGAAATGTGATTTCTTTATTTTAAAGTTTACAATGTAACGTTTAGTGTACCCTTTACCCTTTACTTAGGGGTTGCATGAAAACCTTTATGTTACTAGGGTGTGCTCAGATAAGGACAGTCATTTGGTTGTCGTGCCAATATTTTCTTTTCAATTAAATTCTTATATGAGGTAGCACGACATGTCTACCTCATATACCGAAAAACCCTTATTCTTGCAAAAAAATACAAAACAAAACAACAACAACAACAAAAATTTTATTAATATTATTGTTATTATTATTATTATTATTGTTAATTTTTTTTTTTTGTAAATGCAAATCACGTTTGAGAGGGGATGGAACTACGATTTTCCCAATAGCGCGTACACGCAACTTTGAGGTCCACAAGAATAAAAAATCAAACTTTCTAGTATCTACCACGTGAGTATTCTTATGGACAAGGCACAACAACTGGTCTACTTGAAGGGGCTACATTTAGTTTATTAAAGTTTATATTCAGAGTAAAATAAAATGTCAAATTTGACCTTTGGCGCAACGCTTTCATTTAGGGATTTTTCGGCGATTTTTTTCACACATCTGAGAATTAAGTTTTTAGGCTGAAACGTTTGTACATAGTATTTTATGCTTTGTTTACTTTAATCAAAAGGTTAGCGGGAAGTTTTCGAAATATCAAAAATTTCTAAATTGAGCAATTTTTGTGCAGCAGTTGAAAAAAGATCCTCAATATTTAAAAAAAAAATGTCCTTGATGAATTTTTGGAAACGGGTAATCCAGAGATTGCAAAAAAAAGAAACTTGTCGTATTATATTGTTTTAAATTAGAAAAATGAACGTTTCGCAAGTCCTATGTTGCAATCAATTCCCGTTTGAGACTTTCTGTCCTAACGGCTAGTGGTACTCGAACACCGTATCCACAGTGGCCGCGATTGGTCACATTATAAAATATGAAGAGGTTGCGCAAGTTTGTCATTTTATTTCGCTTGAAATATAATCCTATAAACAAAGTTAATCTAAATGTTTCAAGTAGACTAATCGGCGTGGTTTATACAGTAAAGAACCGCTAAAAAAAAGAAAAAAAACAAGTTTTATTTTTAAGAAACAGTTTGGTTGGGACACGTGTGTGAAGAAATTAATTTTACGGGAAAAATATTTTTTTAGTGCAGTATCGACGGCGCGAGTCGCGATTTAGTCGGTAGTCACTTCCTTTCCACTTGTTTTCTCTCTCGGCATTTCGGGCGCGTGGAGCAGAGGTGGATTGGTTTGGACATCACGTTGAGGTGAACAGAGCGTATGACCACTTCGTTGAGGTGGAAAGAGGGTATGACCATTCCGTGACGTCATTGACTTTGCGCGCAGAATTTAAAATAAATCTCGCGCCGTCAATATTGTTCTAAAAATATTTTTCGCGCAAATTTAGTTTTTTTTGTTGACACACGTGTCCCAACTAGACTGTCTAAAAACATTTTTTGGGGGTCTTTTAAAATATTTACGTGGTACAACATTTTATTTTTTATTCATGTGGCCGTTAATTAAAGTTTGGTCTAACCGCAAATTGGGAAAGTCGCAGTTACAGCTCCTCTCAGACGCAACATTTTTTTTAAACAAAAACAATGAAGTTTTTTTTTTCTTTGCAAAGGTAAGGTTTTTTGTTGTTGTATGGACATGACCTGATACAAGCATTTAATAAAAAAAAAATAGGCATGACGCTTCTGTGACCGTCCCACACCCTGTAGCATCTTCCATGTAACCTTTCCAGTGAAACTGCTCGCGCGAAAACTTTAAAATAATGCGCGCACGGTCTTTCCTGAAGAGCACTCGGAAATCCATTCACTCCAATAGACCATTTTCAAACCCCCACAAGCCTCGGCCCGCAATTGAGGAATCATGCGTTCCTTCAGATCCATAGTGATCGGTATTTTCGACCGATTCGATGCTTACACACTTTTAAGTGTAATTCCGAAGTCATCCTGAACAAGCGTCGTATGTAGATAGCAGAAACCTGTGATATCACTTTTATAATTGCTCGTCAATGTCAGCGTTTTTCACACTGTGCATGCAGTCCACCCGTCAACCTGGCTGAGCTACAAAAATCTTACAATATTAGCATTCTCATACAACAGAAACGTTAAAAAAATGCTATAAACAATCCCGCTGACTCCGAGCTAAATCCAGTTTTGGTGGTTTTGAATTCTCGGCATTTTAAGCAATTCCTGCTAAAACAACAATCACGAGAATGATAATATTGTAAAGATATCTGCAGCTCAACAAGGTTGAAAAGTGGATCGCATGCACAGTGTCAAAAACGTTAACAACGACGAGGAATTGAGGAGTAATTTGGCAGGTCTCTTTCTATACGACGTTAGTTCAGAGTGACTCCGGATTCTACTCAAAAGTGTGTAAGCATCGAGATTGTCGAAATTACCGATCACTAGGTAACTGAAGGAACACCGTCCCCATGAGCCCTCGGGTGCGGGTCGAGGCGCTCGGGCGATTTGGCAGATGGTCTGTTCGTGGAACTCGGCAAATGACGTCATGCTAAAAATATGTTTAGACCTAAAAAAAAAAAAAAATAGTGCGAGATCAAATTGAGCACGACATTTCATATTTATTTGTTTACAAATACTGCAGGCCCCACGGGCCCAAGCGAGAGGGATTATTGCGTTATGCCCACTGCCACAGCCGAACTTATATTTTAGGCCTAGGCATATTTTCGATATTGTCATTTTGGAAAAATCTATTGCCTAATTACAAAAATGGCCCTCCGAGGGTTCTGCGGAAAAGTGGGCGCACGGGTGTTCTTTTAGAGCGTATATGCTTCCCGGCAAGTCATCCGTGAAAACGCATGAGCTTTTTTGATGTACACAATACTTGGAGACATATATCAAGCAAGTATTGCTTCATTGCAGATATAACTGTCAAACGTTTCATTTTTTTTGGAAGTTGCTTGAAATGTGTCTGAGCATCGTCTTTTTTCTGCGTAATTTAGTTATAGGGTTCCGTGCTTTCGGTAAGTACCGATAAACGTCGGAAATTTCCTACAAGTGCTCACTGTTTTCAATTAAGGTTCTATTTTTGCGTTTGTTCTAGTCTGAGTTCGAATATACTATAGGATATTCGCGAGTGCGTGGGATGTTGTGCAGGTGCTTTAGTATCGTGTTATTTCTTTCGTGCGGTAGTTCACTCGTGTTTTGGATTTCTATTTTTTTTTTAACATTGTATAAGTTCCTAGCATTTTGTCATCATTATATAAATTATTTTGCCTACCTCACAACTGCTGGCTTGGGTGGCAAGCTGTTTTAACAGCTTCTTTTCCCCTGCCACATTTCAACATCTCGTTTTGCTGGAAAAATGAAGGAATTATTATTATGGGTGGACTCTTGATCGAATAACCTACCGATTAATCGACTAAAGCCTTAATTGCCAATAATTGTTTTTAAACCGGTTGATCTGTTAATTTTTGACAAGAAAAAAATTTCAACGTTTTCACTCCTCGGACGTATGAAGGCAAACTATAGAAGAACTTTTGACCCGATGTAAACTGCAGGGGCGAGATTGTAACACCAAACAAGTGGAGTTTATACGTGATCCCAGCCACTTCAAAGCGTGCGAGTGTCCGTCTAGCGCAGCAGAGCCTATTGTGAACAATGAAAGGAGTTTGCTAATGCCAGAGAATATCGACGAAACTCTTTGTTTCTGCGGCTGAAGTAATACTTTGTGAGTGCGGGTGTCTTTTGACTGTTCTCAATGCACACATCGAGCAAAACACCAAGGGAAGCGAAGCTGTCAGACGAACGTGAAGAGTGAGCTTCTGGTAAACCCTAGAACGGTGTGCCGACGTTTCACTAGGAGACATAGCTTCTTCAGGGCCCTGAAGCAGCTAAAACGTCATAACGTCGGCACGCCGTTCTAACGTTTTCCAAAAGATTCCTCTTCACTACACATCAAGGTTGATTTAAAAACTGAAATTTTATATTGCGCATTTTATCACACGTTGAGCGAAAGCAAAATACGTAATTTTGACTTAATATATATATATATATATATATTGTGCAATGGGAATAAACAAAATAGATTACTTGATTAATTAATCGATTAAAGAGGCCGATTAATCTCGTTAAAGTTTTTAAACGACACCCAGCCCTAAGTATTATGATAACATTAACCCTCGAACCGGTTTTATGAAAATCGGTGAAAAACTGGCAAATCCCGAATTAGAGCTGTCTTTGAATAAGAAATTTTACAAATATAAAATCTTTTTCTACAGCGTTTTTTTATGTTGACCCGAAACGCAGCCCCAATGAACTGTTCGTGATAAATTCACTTCTTGCTTCAAAAACACACATATCTTCTTTTTTTCTTCTTTTTGGTGTGGGATTGATGTTTTCTAAGCATTGGGGTCACGAGTACATTCCCTGAGTGTTGGAGATTCCCGTGCCGATGTCCTATTTTCTGCTTCATAAGGACCGATGAACCCCGATTCTTCGTTCGACCCCAAAAAGTAAATGTCTAAAAACTTCGAATCTGAGAAAATAAATAAATACCGAAAAAGCACCCTCGAATTCGAGGAAAAATAAAACGACACAGAACCCTAGTTGTAGCTAGGGTTCCGTATTTTTCCTGGGATAAATCCGAAAATCCGTAGAAAAGAAAAAAAACAAGAAAAAAACACTTGCCGGTAAAATTTTTTCTTCATTTCAATTTATAGGGAAAACTCGGAATTTCGAAATCAGAACGACAAAACAAAAATAAAAAAAAAGCAGCGGAGTTTCATAAGTAAAATTTATAAGAGCACATGGTCAATGTAGTCCTGAGGAGATGCAACTTCAGTTTCTTTTGAAATCTCGTACTTGCAAAAGAGGTTAGCCTATTAACTCGTCAAGGCATTTCAATACAACGGGTCATGGTGCCCGAACTTTATTTATTTGGTTTATAAATAAAAAAATGGGAACAAAGTAAATAAACTCCGAATTTCGGAGAATTGGGAATCTAATAAAAATGAACTCCGACAAACCCCGAATTTTCAGCGAAAATTAAATCCGGAAAACACCCTCGAATTTCACGGGAAATGAACTTCGAAAACTCGGAATGCTATAGTTACAGCTCAAGTATCGGCGGAGTTGGAATGAACGTCCTACAGGGAAGAATACGCGGAAGCAGCTGCTTTCAGGCTGAAGCAAACTTTCAGAATTAATTCCTTAATTCTTAGAGCATTCAAGTCCCCTTCCAAATCGTACGCCCGATCTGTGAAAAGATAACCAGGTATTGATACCACAAATCTCCAAATTTGCTTGCGAACATTAAGCACGTACAAAGTTGGTATAATACGAGACGCAATCCAATTTTCTTTTCGAATAGGCTGCGAAAAACACTGGAGCTCCACGTTTAAAAAAGTCCTCCTAGCCTAATAATTTGCACAACAAATAAGCACATGCTCGCCACGCCTACGATGACGGAAGTCCAATCTAAAGAAACTAAATTCATCAGTTAAATAAATCTCGCATTAAATATCCGAACAAAAGGGATTAACATGCCCTGACAAGTTAACTTCTAAACAGGAGGTCATCCGGAAATATTGTGCTTAGAACAAACAGCTCTTGAAGTAGAATCAAAAGCCTAGCTGGGGCAAATGGGTATTAATTTCATTATGTAACAGACCGCAAGACACACTACGAGGACTCTCACAGTTTCACGAAGGACTCGGTGTACGATTTTTTCAGACTTTCCACCTTGAATCACGATGTCCTCCGTCGTTGGCTCCTCTGCGATATAATCACACAAAGAAAAAAGCTTTGTCAAAACCTGTGGTGTTTTTAGTATCAGGTGCAGGCCAAAACAACGTAGCTGTATAACTGTGCTCACCAAGTTACGTTTTTTTTTTTGCACCAAACTCGAGCATTCGTGTACGACCAACAGCACCTAAATTTCTTTTTTTTTTTTTTTTTTTGTTTTCGAATCACGCGGCTGCGCTGCGGCGAAGGCAAATACTCATGATCGCGGTGTCCACTCGGCGGGTATAATTTCTTCGCCGCAGTGCACCAATCATAGGCGTGAAGAGCACTCAGCGGAGCTAACTCTTCTGCTGAAAGTTCCAACGAACAGATCTCGACTAAAGAGAAATATCGCGAAACCTGAACATCCTCCGAATTCGAAACGAACGTCGGTTCAGAGATGAAGTTATTCTATAAATAATTAAAAGTTAAAAAAAAAGTATACGCTGCGCAATGACTTCTTAGTGTCCTGAGCTCGCTATATTGAAATAGAGAAATGAACATTCGGCGTAATGTTTGCGCCAATTCCTCTCATTTGTTTGGTTGAAATGCGTCAAGATGTAGCAGGGGGAGCACTTAGACGAGTCACTGCGCTTGTCTGGGTCACGCTTGTCCACTTACTTTTCTTACTCCGCGAACATGGCAAGCTTGAAGTTCTCATCAGATCAATTTTTCATCCAGAGCGTCGGAAAAGCTGATCGGATACGTGCTGTTGGGTACGCTTTCGTCTCCATAACCGTTATTTTTAGCAGATACTGTTCGAAGCTACCTGCAAACGCTTGCCGCTGATGTGAGAGATCTGAGGAACGTCCACGAAAGAGAGCAGCACACAGAAGATCACCACAGCTCGCTTCAAAGGCGCGGGAGGCACGATAAACGAGCCTGTTCGATGTGTCGTCAAGTGATGGTGAATTGTTCGGTGTTTCTCAAACGCTTGGACATCAACGAGGAATTGACGCGGTGGACCGGATGGCAATTAGATTTCGCGTCTGTCTGTCTGACGCATGCACCGTTAGTGTTTCACGCTCCTATACATGCATGGCGTTAGTATGTGAAATCGCTCGTTCTCCAGCGTCAGAGTTTGCACCTTGGTTTGGAAAGTGTTTACACAAAAACTAAGACTCTCTGTGAACGCAGTAATGCACTACGGCGTGTGTTCTCTGTAAAGTTAGCGGCGTTGTAACTAAAATTAAAATCGAGCAACTGCATTGATGCACGCTAATGTGTCCAACAGACTCGGTGATTTCCCCTGCGTTTGAAGCGGGCTCTGCTGCTTTCCTATGGTGCTGCACTTCAGCAAAAATGATCCCCGGATTCTTTGAATTTACGACGATCCATTTAAGGAACATTTTGTCAAACATACAACAGTGATCAAGCACAAAACCTGATCCGAAGCACGTTTCCAGCGTCCGCAGCACTGCACCTGACTGAAAGTATACGGTGCAGGCGAGATCGCACATCGAGCACTTCGGTTGCCAGATTAATTCGTGGACCGGAAAAAAAGGGTTCATGGATAGAGCGGAAAACAATTGCGTCAAAACATATGAGGTTAAGTTTCATTCTTTTTTCATCCAAAAGTGATAAATGACAATATCAAACGTTATTATGTTCCCCGAGCAACGTTCCTTGAAGGTGTTATAGCATAGATGACTCCACATAAATTCATGAAGGGGGGGGGGGGGGGGGCGACAGGGGCGGCCTCCCCCCCCCCCCCCCTCCCCCTTCTCGGAGGGCAATTTGACATGGGTGGACCCCCCGGGCACAAGAAAGAATGGGAGAATAGTACCCTTACAAATTTTTCCGCCCCCCCCCCCCTCCCCCAAAACGGAGTTCTGGATCCGCCTCTGACCCACCCATATCTGAGCCCACTGATTCTCGCGTGAAAAACATGATTTGGAATCGAAAATAGTGAACCTGATGCAGTCCTTGACAAATCCTTGGTGCAGTGCTTGTGATGGTGTTATAAGCGCGTACTTATACAGTGGTCTTAGCCCTAGTGACTATGTATAATGAATAAATTATAGTGATTATGTTGCCTGGTGACTACGTACTGCGTACTCTTTAGTGACTATGTACGCTGAGAGTGCTGGAATTAGCAATTTCGCGGTCTAACTTGTAATATATTTTTTCTGAAATCAATTTATACATCGAACAAATAACACTATGAAATGTATATAGTGATCTTCGTGGGTCTACGGCGCCGCACGCAGTAACAACCAAAGTAGTAATCATTTATGTTGTCCACTGTCTTCATTGCGGAGGAATATGTATTAACTCATTTGTGGGCGATAGGTCTCTGTAGATGGCGTTTTAAATTCCAGGACAAACTTTGGCTTGATATCAAAGGTTTCCCCAGTCCAGGCACGTAGCCAGGGGGGGGGGGGGGGGGGGGGGACATCCGGGCCTCCTCCTAAATCTTCCATTTTGCTGGGACCTCCTCTCCCCCTCCCCCTCATACAGCATTTTGTCATGGGCGGCCCCACCCCGAAACAAAATCCTGGCTACGTGCCTGCCCCAGTCATGGAATTCTCTGTTGTCATTTACGTTTAATCGATGTGATCGTTTCGACAATTAATTTCTTTCTCCAATTTTACACAAAACTGCTTCGTTAAAACTGACTATAGCAGTTTAGGATACACGTGAAAGAAGTGTTCTGCTGAATAGTAGACGCAAGGTCAGTTTTCGTGTTTCGACTCTAGAGTGTAATTACTTCACGGAGGCCGTCTACCTCTCCACTTTGCGACGTTCGAAAGAACCGCCATTTCTCGCGCAGATCGAGACAGGGCGTTGCAGAAAAAGAGAAAGAAGGAGGAAGAAAGAGGAAAAAGAAAAAAAATCAGGAAATCCAGCCGCCGCTTGCGCCTAACCATCCAATGAGCGCGGCGGAGTAGCTCCGCGCAGCAACGGTTGGCCTGGCTCCCAAACAGGTTTTCGCGAGTCCCGACCACGAAGGCCTCGCCTGAAACACGGCCGTCCAATGGGAAGCGTCCGCGCTCCCGTTCTTGCTCTTTCCCGCTGCGCCGGCGACGCAAAACCGGAATAATATGGTGAATAATTTAGCCCCAGAGGTCTGCCCCGTCGCCGCCGTCTCCCGCCGCGGGTCGTCGCTGCGAGCGCCTGCGCTGTTTTTGCCCTCTACGCTCTGTCTCGGTAATTTATCGACGGCTTTGATGGCGTCGTAAAAAAAACGGGAAGAGGAGGTAGATGCGAGCTGGGTGCACACCAGCGTCCGGATTTAAACGCTCGCGCCGGAAGGCAATGCCGAGGAATGCGCCGGATAATCTCCACCGCTCTACACGTGTACATGCTGCCGAGGAACACGCAAAAACAACGCATGAAGAAAGTACGGAGAAAGAGGTCCGGTTCGAGGCCTTTGCTCAGGCCGCTACCATTGGAGCTTTCAATTATACACGCCGGCTGCTTTGCGGACGGTCGGACTTCCCCCCCGTTTTTCTCTTCTTTAAATCTGTTTTTAATTGGTGTGGTTTTATTCTTCCTTCGTGGGTTCTGCATGTATATATAGATATATGATGTTCGTGCGAAGGCTAACCTGAGGGGCATTTTGTTTGCTCGGAGCGTCTGGAAGACCACGCGGCTTTTGGGCTAATGGCGTTGGAGACCTTGCGTTTGTGTGTTGGCAAACGCGGATCGAACACGATAGAACAGAAGCTGCTCTTTGCCGAAAACGAGGGTCGCATCGGCTCGGTGGCAAGGAGGGTACTTGGTGCCGATGGGATGTCATAGGGGCGTCTGCAATCTTCGACAACCATCCCTCGAGTGATTGTGTCCAGTAACACAAACCGAGTGACTCGACGAGTTTTTGGTGATGTAAAAGTGCATTTGGCAATATATTTTCATATCGAATGAGTTTATCTTATATATATATATATATATCAGTGTGACCCCTATGTACGCCAATGAAACCACTCGTCGTCAATGCCACCAGAAATCCCATGGGCGTCCCATGGTCACGCAGTCAATATTTGATCGCTGCGGAAATCGAGCTCTTCGTTTTTGTGCGTGCGCATGCCGTTCACTGACCTTAATTCATGGCAAGACTGTGCTGGCAAAGGCACTTTCACGTTTTCATACCAGACGTGTATACAAATTACCCCCCCCCCCCCAAAGAAAAAAAAAAGGAAAAAAAGAAAAGGAAAAAAACAAAGTAGACAGCAACAACAGCGAAATACCTTTATTTGTTACCCGCTCAAAAAAGTAACTACGTTATTCATTACCGATTCTAAAAAGGAAGGCTTTATTTTACCTCAAAAGTAACGTAAAGTGCTTCAAGTGCTTTACGGAAATTGAATTGGGAACAGCCGGTGAATCTGCGATTCCCCCCCCCCCCCCCCCCCTCCCCCCCTTTTCTCTTTTTTGTTCCCTCTGCTCCTAAAGTTACAAGTTGACAATAGGTTCTGTGTCTTCCCGTGTTGGCAACCTCCTCCGGATTTACATTCGCTCTCTGCACGATTCTAGAAGATTCAATCAACCAACCTTAGTGTGCTCGCAGCGTGAAGCACATTCCCAGCTGTAGAGCTCGGTTGACGTGTTCAGCGATAAACGCTACTATATGCTGTCGTGATTTTTAGTTGTTTTGGGGGTAGCCCATCTGCTTCTGTCGCAATAGGCGCATACTCAGGTTAGGGTTAAAACCAGACTCTTAAACGATGTTGTACACGTTATTCCTCAAAAGTAGCGAGATACCGTTCCTGGTTACTTGGCCTTAAAAGTAACTAAATACGTTACTCGATATCGAAAAAAAAGTGACTTGGCAGAAGTGACTCGTTACTTGTAACGCGTTACTTATATATGTCTGTTTTAGAACCTCTACGATTCAATCAATCACTGTATCTGGCGAGCAGCAGTCGTTTCACGAACTGTTTCCGATCCCCAACATGATGATGTCCGCAGGTTTGGAGGATTAGAATTCAGATTTGTCTGAACAATTTCGTTCTTTGCTTCACGCATGGCCAACACGGGACGTTCCGTTTTTGCTTCATTGCGAGCAGGGCAGGATTAAGACACGGTTTAAGGGGGCTGCAGTCTGAGATCCCTGACTCTCGGGGGGGGGGGGGGGGGGGGGGGTGCGAGGGCGAGGGGGGCATGTTGTCAAAGGTTGAAAAAAATAATAAAGAAAACAAATATTCCAAATATGTAAAACGCATTTGCGTTACGAGCCTTCCGCAGTTGGAGGCCTCCAAAGAGGCCTCCGACTGCGGAAATGTCGGTCCACAAGATGGGAGACGTCAACCTTCCTGAACAAGTGCAGCGGGTCCTAAGTCTTGGGCCAAAGTTCGCCGTCGAACCTAGGAAGACACCTCCTGAACTTTTGACACTCGTGAGGCAAGTGTCTGGACGGGCCCCAAGTCTGATATAGATAGATGCATTTCAAAAGGCACTGATGTTTTGCTACAGTGTAAACCTACGTTGAGTAATCTCCCCTTAAAACGTACAGTTAAATTTCTGAGAAACAATGCCTTGTCGCTACTCCCAGCAGATCATGAAAATGCCGAAGGGCATGTTCATGTCAAAGGCGTAAGAGGCAATCGAGTCCACCTTCGTGAGGCGTGATGACATAGCGCTAGCAAAGAAGAAACTCGAAGCACGGGCCATGTGCAAAAGATTAAATTTGGGAGGACTCGCCCTAGCCATTGACAAGAGCAAAACACTGAGTTTGAACCTGTTTTATTCGGCCAAGACAGACAAGATAAACTGTCCTCGGCGGGTAATTGTCTCGGAAAGGCAGAAAGCCCTAGCAGTCTTCTTGCAATCCAAGTTAAATCTCCTGACCATCGATGACCCCTTTCGGGTTAGGAGTTCGGAAGATGTGATAGATGCCTTGATAGCTGTTCCCAACAAGAGCGTCTTGGGTTACCCTGTTGACATTAAGGATCTATATTACACGATCCCCCAGGATGAGTTGCTGTCTTGTGTAGAAGATACGATAGATAAGCGTGGTGTGGTGGCATTCCAAAATGAGGCAGGACTCCGTGTAAGCAGTTTTACTTGAACTCCTGGCATTTTATCTAAGGTCTACGTTTGCCACGTGGGACGAAGGCACTCTTATTCAGAAGATGGGTGCGTGTACCGGTTCCCGTATAGCACGGGTACTTAGCGACATTTTTCTAGCGGCCCTTGATTGGATCCTGGGTAGCAAGCTTGAGGGTTTTAGGGTTGTAAGCATTTTTAGATTTGTGGACGAGTTTTTAGTCCTCTTGGACTGCAGCTCATATGTCTTTGAGGAGCTGGTGTCCGTGACCCTGTCCACTTTTAGTGACTGTCTAAGGCCCCTGGTGCTAGCACATGAAGTGCCGGTGGGGGGTTCCATTAGGTTTTTAGACCTGAGACTTGACTTCCGACCGGGGCATGTATGTTGGATTTATGAACCAAGGGGGAACAAGCCAATCCTGTCATTCGCGTCGGCGCACTCAAAGCTCGAGAAAAGGGAGATAAAGATAATCAATCTCTGCTTCGGTAACGCTCTAAAGAAGTCGTGCACTCACAAGATCAACGAAAGTTTTAAAAATCAGGTGTCAAGACTCAAGTCTGCGGAGTATCCAGTCTCGCTTCTGTCAGCCGTAGCAGAGAACACTCTCAAGACGCTAAAGGATAAAAATAGGCAGGGAACGGAAGTACAGAGGAAAAAAAAAAATAAAAAAATAGAAACCATACCTACATAAAGTGTCCCATAACCTGAAAAGAGTGGGCTCGCACGCAGGGGTTAACGTTGTTTTTTTAGCACCTGTCAAGTTTGCTAGTTTATGTAAAAAGGTAAATTCTACCTCGAACATCATAAGCAGACCCGGCTGCACGAAAAAAGCACAAAACTTGCTTTGTTGAGTGTACAGACGAGGTTGTGTACTCCGTGTCATTATCGTGTGGGCGCCATTATCTGGGGCAGACTGGTCGCTGCCTAAATGAAAGATTGAGGGAACACCATTACAACGTTGATGCCGTCATATCAGGACACCACGGTGTGCATTGCCGGGGTTGTGGTTGTACTCCGATTTTCACAGATTGTACAGTACTAAACAACAACAGAAACAAAACCAAAAGGGAAATACTCGAGGCTCGAGAAATTGCTAGATTAGGGCTGCAATGTGTCAGCGCGCCCTCTTTATCGTTATCCGAAAAAGAATTGCAGTTTCTTGACCAAGCATGACTAGTTTCGGGTGGGTGCCGATGAAGGATGCAGGAATTTTAGCCTTTTTATGTTGTTTTTTAGGATTTTTACGATGTGTATTTTATATCTTCCTAACTTGTTTGTGTTGTTGCCGTTAATATATACCGAGCTGCAGCGGAAATAAAGTTCAGTTGTAAGTAGCGCTGTGTCTGTGTCTCCTTCTGTGTCCGTTGTCCCGTCGCGTTTTTTAATCACTGTAAAGGATGTTTGGCCTCAGTACGCCTATGAGTAAGGAAATGGTGACTTTACAGGGGCTAAAACTGTGGCCAGTAGCAAAAGGCTTGAGGAATAAAAAACGTGTTTATGAATAGTGCAAATTACATTTCGGTATGTGTTTATCAGTCTCAAGTCGCTACAATCCTCTGGAGTACTACGTTTCTTTATTATGGTGGGCAGAATCGCGAGAGTTTGTATAAGCAGTTCCTATAGAACCCCCAATGCAAGCAAATATTGCGGGTTGTATAAAAAAAAAGAAAAAAAAAAGAAAAGTATACGTTGCCCTGATTGGCAACGTATACACATTGTTGATGTCTGAAATTCTTCTGAGGAATATAATGGTTACGCAAGTGGTTGACTGAAATCATTTTTTTTTAAGTTTTTCTTATGGCTTTTTAGTCCGAATGTCCCAGAATGTTGGGGACGATTGGTTCCTTTTTGTTCTCACTGGTGGGTGCCGCATGGACTGTCCAGCGACAATATACTCATGATGGTTGTGCACGCTTCATGTGTTGTACATTTTTAAAGATTACAAAGAGTGAAATTAAGCTTATTAGGAAGGCAAAGCGGTCACACTTGCCTATTAGGGCTATGGGACTAAGAGTCACCAGTAACTCAAACATGCATTTGTCAATTCTTTTCACTAGCACGAGGCTTTTGATGTGAGCAGGGAACTCTAACAGGTCACCAGCTACGCTTCCTGTTTCATCGAGATGCTGCAGAACGATTCCACTGCATCAATGAGACTTCATTTGCAAGATACTGTCTTGTCTCGTTAATATGGCCCATTTTAATATGAATACCCCGCTATATGAACACCATTTTCGGGAACAAACTGGGAAAATACATGCATTTGTGTCTCGTTAATATGAACAACTCACATTATGGGCGATTTTTTTTGGGGGGGGGGGGGGGGTGGGGAACGCAGGCGTCCATATTAACGAGACATCACTGTACAACCAATTGTTACGTGCACAGTCGAATCTTGTACCATTAGCTGAACGCTACATTATCAGGTTCTGCAGGTCGCTTGAGAGGCTAAAACGGAACTCCAGATACCGTATCAGTGTATCGCTTACGGCAAATGAATCGTAAAAAGTCGCCACACCACAATTTGAACAATGATTGTTTTCGTGAATATTAGTTGAACACATCAAAGAAAAAGAAGATAGGTCGGTATTCCTACGCATTTGGTACACTGAGGGTATAGTGAAGCATGTTTTGGATCTCAATTTCATTTATCAGCGCTTGCTTGCAGTTTGCAAATGCTTTGCTCTTGCATTTAATTCTAGCTGCACAGGCGTTGACATTATACATCGCACATCCATGAGAGGAAAAATTCAAGCACCAGCGTCGAAACACCCTGATATTATAAAACGAATACTACCCATTTCACGTATACCTGTCTAGTAAGAGCAACTGTGACAAGCGAACGAAGTGCAGAATCTCATGCTCAACTCGTATTTCGAACCGCAGTCTGATGATTCTCGAAGTTGTTCGCAACCGGTTTCAAAAGTGAAAGCAGATACCTGATAGGGAGATGAAAGTAATCGAATAACCTAGCCATTAATCGATTATGGCATTATTCGCCAAGTAGTATTTCGACCGATTTCTCGGTTGGAAGTGAGCCCTTCCGCGGGACTGTCACGGGCATGATCTTTGTCGCTGTTGAGCTCAAAATGAAAGCAAGCATTCACTAGAAAGACCTATACTCTTCAGAAATTACGCTTGTTTTTCGAAGTACACAACCGCCCACTTTTCTATACCACATAAACACACACATTTGAACTACCTATAGCCACTTAGTGTGAACTCGTGATAACGCGAATTTTTCAGTTTTCCATAGTATTTAGTACCTGGCAGCTTGACGTCGGTAAAACGGTGTAAACATCTCTTTCTCTTGTCGTTCTAGCATCTGTTTATTCTTCACCCCATAAAATGTCAGGGGATAAAAAAAAGTCTGAATTAAAACGTGTTCCCGTATCTTCATACGAATTCCAACAGCTGTGTTTTCTGAACGCTTATTGTATTACTTACAATTTCATTAGAGCAATTCTATCACCCTTGAGATTAGACTAATTACTCGACTATTACATCCAGTGAGCGTCATCCGATTCATTATTTAGATAACTTTGGTACTCGGATCTTCGCAACCTATGTAAACGGTATACAAACCTGAATGTTCCCACGAGCTTAAACTGCATCAACAGCTCGCCTGCACGATAACTCTCAGTTTAATGATTGGAGGTCTCTTTGACATATAAATCTTATTGTTTATCCTTTTCAAATGATCTGCCTCGACATTTTTTTTTTTTAAATTTTGATCGAAAATTTTGTAAGTACTTGTAAGTATACTTAGTATTTTTAAATACCGACACCCTTAGAATGATTTCGAACGTCTTTGGATATTTTTTTTCATCGTTGCTAAGCTGGATTCGTTAAAAAGAAATCAAAATTTCTATTCTATAGTCACTGTCAGCTCAAGAAGCCCAGGGTATGGATCGCTTTGTTCACGCGCCTCATGATTGGTTCGTCGGCGTCGTTGCCGGCGAATGCCGCAATTTCTCTGGCTGCGGACCGATGGAAACACGCTTGGAGCTCTCCACACCCTCGTGTCTAGGGCTTTTGGTGACTATAAAACATCACTTATGAGCTTCTTTCTTTTTTTTTTTTATTACGTGGCGCGAAAGCTATTAAAAAAAATTTCAACTTAATCGGCGTCTGGGTGCGTGTGCAACTGACAGAAGGAAAAAGTTATGCTAATGTAAAAACTTACGAAAAAAAAAACCAAAAAACAACGGTACTGCACAAAGACCATTTTAGGTCGTTCCGAGTTTTAAATTATAACACATCGAAATGGTTAACACGCACAGTCTGTAATCGCCGTCTTTACTAATGTCTGCATCTCCGCTGCGTGTTCGCAAAACTATGTATATACTGGCGCTCCAGGTTTATTTTGATTGTAATTCTCTGTAGTCGATTCAAACTCGAGTTTCATCATTCTTAACAACGCACAAATTTTTTTTTTTTAAATTTATTTACAAAGGTTTGTGTTAGATTGGAACAGGTTGTAGTTACAAAGAGTGACCTGCCCCGAACAAGTTTTGATTATATCAAAATATGCAATGATACGTCTATTTTATCTCACATTTTCCTCTATGTTATAAAATTATAAATATATTGGACTTTGTATAGCGTGTTGCAGGTGTTAAAGTAGTGTTCATGCCCGTCAGTAGATAGATAAACACTAGGCAAACACAGCCCGCTCAATAAATGTTGTAACAGTTATATCCATTCCATATTAAAAATACTAAAGAGAAGACATATAGTTCAATATAAAAATCGAGCGTGGAGCATTGAATTTGACCTCCACAGGAATGCCGTAAATGTAAGAACGCTTTTGTGTATACGCAACTTTAGGAACAGAAATGACACAGGCGTCTGCCGGTATATAGCTAAATGCACGCTTAAAATTGAAAAAAAAGAACATCATCAGTAATACCTGTTATTTACAATAATTTTCCAGTTTCATTCAATTAAAGATTGAACCGATGTTCAAGAACAAAAGTAGATAAGAAGCGACTGTTAATTTTTGTAGCGTAAACATTCATGTGGCTGATATCGTTGCGAAAAAAAGCCGTTAGTTGAGAGTTTGCGAGTGGTCACTATATTTAATGTAGATCGACCTCGGTCGGGGTTCAGTATATTTTATTTTTAGATTTTGTGGAGAAATTTACGTTATTTACCATCGTATCGTGTTGAGGAACGTAGAGAAGGTAAGTGTCACAACACTGACCGAATTCCATCGTCTATCCAAGTGGACCATGCACGCCGCGGTCAGTCACATGGAAATACTTTGAACCAGTGTCAATGACAACCGCCCACGGACTTAAGAAATGACTTTGCCCCACCAAATGATCTTTAAGGCTGGTTCAGACATCTATGCCTGAGTGAGACCTACTGAGTTACCACTCCTTCTGTTTCACATTGACGTGTTGCGCTGAACCAGGTTGCCATGGCAATCATCTCGTCGTATAAGCAGTTCTAAGCGGTCTTAACGCAGTCAGTCACACTCAGACGCAAATGTCTAAAACAACCCGGGGCGAGTTTTAGGAGGTTTGGTGTGGCAGTGTATTACGAGAAGAAGGAAGAAGATCGGGTTGAGAGAGGTGCGCGAGAAAACCGCCAAACGAACGATATTTCGTGTCACATACGCAAATAACCCGCAGTTATTAGATACCTGTGTTCTGCTAACTACCACGGAGAAAGATCAATTTCGCAACTACCGTAACACAGTTTTTAGACTCTGGCCTAAAACGAGAATGCCCATGTGACCACCTTCATGCAGGCTCTCCGGAAAATCAGCCGCGTGCGATCATAGAAAAAAAAAAATCTCGGCGAATGACGAAGCGAGAAAAATGTTTTCAGGGAAGAATGAAGACTTTGATGGTGATGTCACGCTCCAGTTATTCTCACCGTTACCTTGTAGGCTTAATCTTTAAGTTGTTCGGTCTTATCAGTGACCCAGTTTTTTTTGTAGATTGCAGTGGTGGGCTCTGGTAAAGTATGGACGCATGAAAGTATTTTTTGTCACTCATTGCTTAAGAAACTCGGGGTGTGACTCATATACCTTCATGTTTCTTGCATCGTGATTTGTTTCACAGCCTTCCTAGTAAATAATTTTACGTATTTACACTGGGACGCCACATGAAAAATGCCTCTTTCGGCGATAGTGCACATTTCCTCATACGATAACTTGGCCTCGTCATACGATTCTCCGTCAATATTAGAGCAATCAACTGTGTGTTTTGCTAGAAAGCAGGCGCCTGGCCTTTACTTCTAGACACGAAGGCATTGACTAGACTAAAATAATAATAAAAAAAAAAGATGTGGTCGTCCTTACTTCTATTGGTCTATCGCTACAGAGCCGCGTAGTATAGGTAAGCGACCAATAGGAGAACCCCCATTGTCTGAGCTTGCCTCCCTCACTCTCTTTCATTCGGCAGGGCCTTCACAGTTTCCCATGAGGGTGCACCACCAATGGGTGGTCGTTACTAAGGTTTTAGCTCGCGTACACTGTAATGGGCGCTCACTTTTTGGTCCCACGAGTGGGCGCTTCACACGCTTTGTTGTTGCCGGTGTAGGTAAAATAACGCTTTCTGATCTTTGGCCTTTTTTTTTTTCATCCTCTTAAAAATTTGGTTTGTTTGTTTGTTCGTTTAGTTGTTTTTCGTTCCTAAGGGCACAAATTGGCGGCGCTTTAGGCGCCAATGTTCTCTGGAAACGTCTTGTGATGGCCGAGTCTTCAAAACTGGCAGTTTCCTTTCTCTCTTTCTCTGGTTCTTTTCTTTGTGAAGTTTGAAACTGTGAACCCCTGTATGAGGTCGTCCACACTAAAATTCTACCTATATCTTTGGAATTCATGGCTTCGGCTCTTTGACTCTTTTCACTTCTTTGACTAACTTCTACGTTTTACCCGTATTTATTTCAAAATCCATACGCTCAATTCTCAGAATGTAGTCTTCCCAAGAAGGCCTCCTTCTACACCCTCTCACGTTTGACTTTTTTGTTTTGTTATTTTTAATTTTGTAGCTACCTCTTCGTGGAAGTCGCCTGATGCTCCGCCTACTTTGATCTCACCATGGTGCTGTCAACTGCGAACTCACGACAACTGGACAGTCCGATGACAGTCTTCTTTAGAACAACTACGAAGTGTCCAGGTGCCGAGGGAGACTTGGGGCAGTCGCAAAGAAGTCGCCGACTTCAACGAGACCTCTCGTCTTACGCCGGAGGTCGCCGTGTCTCCTGGAAGAGAACAACACATTTTCGGTGAGCCATTAGCCACTTTATTTTGTATTTGCGATAAAATTTTGTTTTGTTTGGTCAACCTCCAGTTTCGGAAAATCGCCTCGAAGCTCGACTTAAAGTTTCTGAGCTACCTGACCGGTGTCTCTATCCACAGTGACAGCAGAAATAGATTAAATATACCGCGGGTTTATACGCTCTATATTTAAACTTACGTGTCCCCGAACAATCCATCTCAGCCTGAATGGGGTGCTAGGGTTTGGTATCAGATGCAAACGTTTCAGGTTCTTATACCTTTATCTGTTTCAAACGTTTTAGGCGATTTTTGAGAATTTTTAATCAGAAAATGACGGCAGAAGAAGCACGAATACACGTAAATGAATCCCATAGGCCAAATCCGTAAAAACAAGGGTAGGGATTCACTAAGATGTGTAGCCATTATGGAAAGTGTAAGGATCAAAGGAAGATCCAAGGTGGGCTGTTAGCGGCAGAGGGACTTGGCTTGTTGCAGCGAAGTGTTGACGTAAACACTCCCCGTGGTGGGGGTTTTCGAGAGATGCGCATGAAAAGGAGAGATGGGATAGTTGTTTCATAATTCTTTAAACAATATTTGCCTTGAACTAGAGTCAATGATTGAGGGACACAACACGAAACAAGATAGGCATACTTTAAATGTGAGGTTCAGAACGTTAGTTTTGAGCCGAGTGGATCGGAACGCGCGCTTGGGGTGGGGAGAATTTGCATGGTGGTTCTTGCTCGTTTACACCAGGAGTCACCTCTCTCGCCTTTGTGTTGGAGGGCCATGCGAAACGGTGTAGCGTTCAATCCCGTCTGGTGGAAGGAACAATGAGCCCGCCCATGATCGGCGTTATTCGACGCCGCAAACGACCGTCTGACTCGATTTGCGAGTTCTATAGAGCTAGAGTTTGCTTACTTGCGAACCCACCTGACCTTTGACCGCGAGAGAGACACGGATCGCCGAGCGTCTCACGCGGGAATGTCTGCAATTATTTTCACGATGAGAAAGTGAGCCGATTGGTTGTGTCTTCTCGGGATTGTACGAGAAAATGTCCAACGAGACAAGATGTCAAACGGTTCAAAATTCGAAATCGGACGTTTTGTTTGGTTGGGTGTTTTGACCGGATTGGACATTTGGGCTTGTTGAACATTTTGTCTGGCTCAAGGTTTGTTTTTTACCTGCTTAGACGTTTGGTATTCTGGTCTTAGGCACTGGCGGTTGTAGTGATGCGTATTAACATGAGCACACGCGTTCATCTTAAAATGCGTCTTTTGACTAAGGATACAAGTCTGACTTTTAATACTATTACTCCTTTATATTTTTATTCTAAGGACCCGTGCAGATTTTGATGACGGTAATGGCAGGTCCCAGCGTGGCTCGTACGATGTTTGATGAGCTGTTCTCTACAAATCAGGCATCTTGCATCGATGAAGCTCCAATATATCCAAGTGTCTAACTTCCTTGCTCGAGGGGTTGCCTGCTCTGGCGAATGAACATTTTGACTCGTTAAACGTTTTGAATTTGTGGATATTTCTTTTTTTTTTTTATCTCTGGACATATTGTCTCACTGAACATTTTGACTCGGTAGACGTTTTGACTTCTTTGAATATTTTGTCTCAGTGGACCTTTTGACCTGTTGGACATTTTGCCTCCAGAGACATTTTGTCTCTTTGTACAATCTGACCTTATACGTCCTCTCGACCACTGGAAATCGCCTTTCTGACGTCGCATCGGGGACTTGCCGGTCGGTCAAAATGAGAAGGGCCAACGAGTTAGTTTAAATGAATATACCTCTTAACAAAACAATTTTTTTTTTTTTTGCGCTGGAGTTTGGAGTTAGCACTCCGGAATCGAGCTTGGTTAAGAGACTCTGAGGGTCATAGCCCCCTTAGTCGAAACTTAACCCCTCGGGCCAGCCAACTCCCGAGCTTTTACCCTGACAGCCCGAACACATTGTTCTTAATCAACCCCCTACTGAAAGCTTACCTTCGCAGTGCTGTTCCCTTAAGGCTTTTTATCTGCAACCAAAGTATTAAATATTATTAGGAAAGTATACATCCTGCCCAATGGCATTAATTGACGACGACCCAAAGGAAGCAATTTGGTGTCCGATGCACACGTGATTCTAATTCCCACAGGGAAGTTCTTCGCTCCCCCTTACTGTGGCAACTCGAACGCTGCAAAAACAGCGCGAAAGACAAAGAACAAGTAGAAGACTGAACTGGACAAGTGCTACTTGCACTGTTCACTTCTACTGAGTTATAGGCGACTGTATACAGGGAAAGGTAAAAAGACGAAATATTTACAATTCAATAATATTTTAATTTTATTTTATATCAAGTGTAGTAAAAGCAAAATTAGAAAATTCTTTGTCGTCTTGGTTTTGGGGTTCTAAACTATTATTACGCTAGGATTCGTGATACATCGAAATAAAATATGTTAACAAAAATTCACAAAAGCTCATAAGCTTACCTCTCGCATGCTGTGTACACCATTCATTCGGAATTCGAAGTTTTTTGGTTTGGAGGTTGCTTGACACTGCGAGTTTCCTGTGGCGCACCTTGATGGGTAGTTTATTTTTAATATTTAACCTGTACGCCTTTAAAAGAAGCGGAATGCTGAAATTTGAGTGTTTTTGGCATGTCATGATATCACCTAATGCTCTTTTTTTTTGTTTCCGGCACAATTGGTCTGGACCAATCAGAACCAGATATCAGTAGAGATCAGGTTGTTATTGGTCCCGAGCATCGATGGGAACCTTCGAGGGTGCTTACCGTCGGGACCGGGTGGGGATCGTGGAAGATGGGTCCGAATGCTGGCTGGAGCTGAAGAAGACTTGTTGCCTCTTCTTGTTGTGGCCGATGGCGGGGAGTCAATAGACTTGGAGGCGTAGCTGTAATGAATACAACTGATAAAAATAAACTTCAGTTCAATTAGCAACAACAAAAAGCAGTTACACAAAAGAGAAGGACACACTGCAACTAACTGCCGCGCACGGCTTACGTAGTTAAGCAGTTACGAAATGGGACGCCTCAGCGTCAAGTGTCCTTGATGCCGATGGTGAGTACGGCGGCCAAGCCGCAGAGCAGGGGCTGTCGCGCACGACAGAAGTGTAACGCGGCGAACCGAAGGAGAGAACTACCGGGCCGCTCGGGCTTGTTCAAACTCAACTATGGACCGTCCGGTCAGGGGTTAAGACTAGGGCTGAGCGTCCGTTAAAAGTTTTGACCCAATTAATCGTCACCCTTTAATCGATTAATTAATCGATTAATCGGTCTCGTTCATTTCCGTGCCTAAAATATATATATAAAATCAAGAATGCATATATATATTTTTTTTGCAGTCTTTGCTCAATATGTGACAAACGGCTCAGTATTAAATTTTGATTGCGAAGTTGAGAATGGTTCAAAGACATTCACGTTCGCAGATTATTACTTAAGCTGCTTGAGGCAAAGACGTTCGCTGATATTCTCCGGCAAGAGCGACCACTCTCGATTGTTCACAATAGTCTCTGCTGCGCTAAACGGACACTGGAGCGGCGTTGAAGTGTATCGAACATGTTTAACATACTCCAATTGTCTTGAGTTAAAAATATCGCCCCCTGCGGTTTACTTTAGGCTAAAGTTTCACCTAAAGTTTGCCCTTCATACAGGTGTACTCGTTCACGTATGCGTAAAGAAAGCGTTTATTTTTTACTTTCTTTTGGTTCGTCAAAATTTTACCGATTAACCCTTTCCCCACCATGGACGACCTGGGTTCGTCCTCACTGTTTGTACCGCTCCCCCCGAAGACGAGCTGGGCTCGTCCACGTTGATTCGGGCTCCAATACGCTACCATGGACGAACTGGGCTAGTTCACGTGTTTCTAGTTAGCTTTGCCGTGGATAGATGGCGCTTCATGGACAATTAAAACATAGTAAATTTCTGAATTTGGCGGAAAATTGTTCCAACGCCGGCAACAGGGGATCTAAAAATGGTGGCGTCAACTTCTGGTCGCTGCGTTCGTGGTGACAATCTTGCCTCAAGATTGGTGCAAAAACGAAGATAATGCGGTGTCTCTTCAGATTCGGAAGACGAGGAAATGAATCTTTCATCGGACAGCAAGAGCGATGCAACTCAGTTATTGGATTCTAGCTCAGATGACTCCGATTTCGATGAGGACATCATGTCGGCATGTCGGCATTGGACTAGAATCAGCGTTAAAAATCCCCCTCCAGCCCCTCCACATTTTGCGTTCACTTTGCGTGCAAGGTGATGTGAACTGTCTGCTGTACTGCTACGCCCAGCCTGAACGTCCATGTGCGAGGTGATGTGAACTGTCCGCGGTAATGCAGTGAAGCCGAACTCTAGTCCCCTTTTCTTTTGCAGTGTTTTCAGAGATCTCTCATATAATATTTTTTTTTGGCATTTGTTTTTGGCCTTTGTATTGCATTCTAAATTTATGGGGCACTTAAAAAAATCGGTATTTTCAAATTTTATTTTTTTCAAAATTTTTGCGGTAGGCAAAGGGTTAACCGGTTAAAAAGGTTAAGGCATTAATCGATTAATCGGTACGCTAATCGGTCAATTGCCCAGCCCTAGAAGACAGCTTGTTAGACGCCCTGACCGTCCAACCAGGGCCCTGAAAACATTCAATTGGTACCATGCGCCAACACACGCTAGGCGAATCACTTTCGAGATCGCCGCCGCCACGTGGGGTCATAAAAACTCTCTGTTTGGTTTGAAGTTCCAGGACCCGAACTCCAGTGTTGTTCTGCTTACATGCCGTAGAAAATATACGGGTCCACTAAAATCGCGGAAACGTGCCTCGCCGGGAAACTTCGTCCCACCACAAATTATGAGTGGACGCGTGTATAAGCAAGAATTCAGAACGGGCCAGGTGTACACGAAAGTTTAATGTACGTGTCCTGACGCAAGCCTCTGGGTCAAATTTCCCACGAAGCGCTTAGACCGTAGCTTACGGAACGACTTGACAGTAGCTGACATGCACAATTCGGCATTCCGCAGAAAATATACCGGCGCCAAACCACGGGGAGAACCACCTACACATTTCGACTGGTGCACGTTTATGCGAACAAGAAGCACATATGGAGAAACTCGAGAAAAAAGAAACTTACGCCGAGCCTATACAAAAACATCGTGCCTGGTCTGCGAGCGTCACGGGAGAGGTATACAATTTCCAAGAGCCAGAAGCAATTCCTTTCCGGCTTAGCGAAAGCCCCAACGCCCGTCGACGTGTCTGTCTCTCGGCCCCGGGTTCCTCGGTAAAGTCACGTTTGGACCCGTGCTTCAGAATCAAGGAGCAGACGCTCGCAGCCGATGGGGGCAACGGCCTCTAGTGGGAAAGTGGTGCTTTCACAAAGCCGAGTTTCGGCACGTAGGGCCAATAAAGCCCGCACGCGAGCATGTAAGCGACATGCCCACAAACTATCCGCGGAAACAGAACTCTGTCTCGTACGCGCCCTCCCTCAAGTCGGGAAACGCTACATCCGGTCTCCAAAAACGCTTCCCGGAACCCAACCGAAGCGCTGACGTCGCATAAACAACACAGAGCGCAGGATGCTCTCCCGACTGTTTTCAAAAATAATATATATATAAAAAAAAAAACGACCACCTCTACAATATCTTCCGAGTTCAAACACGGTTTGATAATTGCCTTTATAAATCGTCTCGACTGCCGTTCTCGTAGGCACGTTTGTTTTCTAATACTCTACAAGGTGCTAGTCGAAAACAAATATACTAAACCCCTGAAAGTTCAGCTTTTCTAGGTTATTTAGGTTACTCTTGCAAGTCGTAACCTTTCTTCTGCTAAGAGCTATGTTTTTTTTTTAATTTTTATTTATGCGAACTGCTTTTTATCGCCTAATGCGCTCTTTTTCACAATGCTTACATTTCCCGGGAACTTCAATCCACATCACCTATCGGCAATCGACTGACACGTATGTTTGAAGCCGATACCATCACTCACGAATTTCCGATATACTCAGTATCGCCCGGTACGTTTCAATTCAAAAGTTATTTATTTCTGTAAACGTTATGACAGTTTGCTAAGAGCTGTTCACTGTTTATAAATACAGCCTTTGCTTTACCTTATTCTGTTTCATCCTCTCCGTTCCAATTCACACCTCAGGTCCTCTTGTTACCTTCAGAGCGTTTCCAAGGTCGAAACTGTCATGAGCATGCGGCCAGTAAGTGAATCAGGAACTCATCGAATGGGCCACTCTTCAACAATATTATGCTGTTGATCCCTTTGATCCTATTAAACTTACAGATATAATTTGGGGAATTATGTGTAAGTGCAGCCTTCGTTAGAAACAAAGAACACAAGGCAAGCAAGTTTTTTTTTTTTATATATAATTATATTTGAGAACGAGGGACACTTCGGATGCTAGGCAATTTATTTCGCTTTCTCGAACTTTGAAATTGCCATACACACTCCGATTCTACAAGGTTTCTTTGAGACTAAAACTAGCTTTCAAACATTCTAGAAAAATCTTACCATAATTTTAAATCTCTATCTCTTTTTAGTTACGTTTCTTGCTGGTCGTTTTCAAAGCTCATCCCCAACATCCGGGGACATATTCGCCCTTTGCTCCAGCCCCTCTCAAAAATTCAAAACAAATCTAAAAAAAAAAAAAGACTTTAGCCAAATTGCATGAGTGCATTGCATATTCACTGGAAGAATTATAAACAACAAAATTACAAGAATAATAAATACCAAAGCAAATATAATCAACGTGCACTTTTTTATTCCTAGGTTCGACATTTTGTTTGCATTTATTCCTACGAAACACATTTCGAAGATCTTAAAGTTCTCGCCCATATTAAAGCAACTTAATATTCCAAAGGGCTGCAATAGTGGTAGACACAAAGCACAAGTCTGAATTAAGATCATGCAATAATTTTTAGCAATACTTTTTATTCGAAAACTTGTATTGACCTAAGTATTAGCCCCTGTAAAGTCACCGTTTCCGGGAATACTGATAGAATGCGGCGAAACAACCTTTACAGGGGTTCGTGGTCATAGCGATTAGGATCAATGGTATGAAGCGTTTGCAACACCGTTATTTTTCAAACACCAAGTGGACCTTGCAATGAAGCTAAAACGGAACGTCTCGCAATGTTTCCCGTTAAATATGGCTTATATAGCCTAAATGCAGCTTTTTGTGACTTCGTTTACAGCATCGGAGAACTGAGAGTAAACGGTTTAGTAAATACCCATAATCACAGAAAGTTACATTCATTTACAAATAATTAACCACTTGAATCAAAAGTTAAATACGGGCGTTAAAAAAAAAGGTTTAAAAACGAACAAATTTTTTCTCTCTCATCATTTTCCTTTGTACTCGGGCCGCATAACATACTAAGTGGCAGTACTAAGTTCCTTCTTGTGTAACAACTAATGACCCCAGTGAAGAGCTTCACAGACCATGGGCGTTACCTCGTTATTGATAATTGGTCTGTATATCAATGTTCCAGTGCTTATTTTTATTTTGCCTACATTTAACGACGATGTATCTTTTATTCGCGTAATGTCCGCATGAGCCCTCAAGGTGTTACACATTCTTAAGGAGCCCGATATTTTTTTTTTTATTTTGCTTTACCAAGAGGTTAATGAGTTATCTGTATGCATACACACGTAAACAAGTACCTGACATAAAAAAATATGAACGAATAAGTTCTTTATTTTTAGCGTTTTTCCCCACCTCGTACCCAACAGGTTGGTTCCACGTTGCAGTAAATTGCTTATCCGCTCAATTGCTTCCCTAGCGATTTCTTGTGTCCTCAAAACATTAAAACCATTATTTAATATCGGCCTTCAGTAGGTACCACCTTCAAAAGTGCAATTGCAGTGTGATATCTAAAACAAGGAATGCAAACTTTAAGTAGCAATACCTACATAATTGGCCAAAACCGATCCCTACGGTTATCGAATATCCGACGTCCTTGACAAACTTGCAGCGGGAACAGTGTCCACGAGACGGTAACTCCTTTAAGAATAGATGCATCGATTTAATACACTTCCCGTATATAATACACAAGGTGTGGCACTGTCCTATACTTCACGAGATGTAACTTGACGCAAGCACTCTGATGCTCCGAATTGTCAAGTCGGCAATATGTATTGAAGTTAAGAAGAGGGGATGGGGAAGAACTCTAATATCAAGGCTGTGGTCAGTTAGTATTTATCGGTGACGTTGAGTAAGAAGGGCTCGAGAAAGCTACAGCGCATAGCGACTAGACTGAGTAAAAGAACTTGCGAATTATGGGTGTGTATATGTGCGCGTGTTCACTTGCGCGCTTGCGATTTGTCTGTAATCTGTCTGCACCCAATCGTGCGCTTCTGTGTGCGAGTACCTGTGCCTCTGGTTGTGTATTCGCGCGTGTTACCGCACTTTTATTTGTGCGTGAGTGCGAATTCCTGGGTGTATGTCTGTTTATACACGGGTGTGTCTGTGTCTACATGTGTGCGTGGGTGTGTTTGTTACAATTTATGCGTGCACACCCGTGCGTTATTGTTTGTGTCCTTGCGTCTGGGATTTCGTGTACATTCGTGCGTTTGTTTCGGTGCGTGCATTTATTATATGTGGTCTACTATATAATATCGACTTTGTACCTCTATATCTGACTGCATATCTTCGTCTCCTGGTGGGTGCGTCTTTCTGTGCGAATGTGTGTACATCCGTGTGCGCTAAGCTAAATAAAAAAAAAAATCTTAGCACTGCAATTTTTTGCGTGTGACCGCGTGCGTCCCCGGTGAGCATCTGTGAATTTGTGTGAATGTCAATGTGCATGCGTGCATGTGCTCGTGCGTGCGTTCCTGCGTGTACTTGTTCATTTGCTTGCGTGCGTACGTGAAGGGTGATATACTTATAACAGTAGCACCATCGGGGTACGAGACGCTTAATTGTTTTGTGTTTGTCCTCTCTTTATTTGTGGCCGAGCTTTGGGATCAATATGTCAGATTGCCATCTGCTTATCTGCCTATTCGCCATTACCCTTGTTTTGGAGGTCATCTTTTATATTCCTTACAATTCTCGACGTCGATGAGCCGAGGTCAACTTGAAGGAAGTTTGAACCGCAGGATTTGCCGTTCGTGTATGATTGTCTCTTCTTTCCCGGGGAACAACCTTGCTGTCATCTTTGTTCCAAAGCACTGGGGAATAAAGAAAAAAAAAAAAAAGGTTTCGCACGACATTGCAAGAGAAGCGTGTCATGCACTTAGTTATTTTTTTTTTAATTACGTCTATCAGATATTATCTTCTTAATGTGCTCACCCGCAGCAAAACTTATTAGCAATAAATGCACAAAAATATTCTAATATACGTTGCCTACACGCATGTAAATTCTATAAGAAAACAGCGGAGAACTTGAAAATGATAGAACTGCGCGCTGACGATTTGTTTGATTTACGATCTGGACAAAACGTTTAGCAAGTTCCTAACAGGAGTGCAAAGCTAACTGAAACGTAAATGTACGCAGAGGCAAGTGTGCGGAAACTGGCGATTGAACGCTGAGAACTCGACAAAGATACCTCCGAGACGTTGTTTCTTGTAGACAAAGTAAGCAAAACCGACGAGCTGATTTAAATCACACATATCTAAAACTGGAGACGATGGACGAAGAAAGGGGGCAACCCACGGTTCGTCCCAGTACGTCCTGACTCGTATTGTGCGTTGTTCCCTTTCTTTGTCCGTTCATCTCCGGCTTAAATGTATGCAGTTTGCTCCGTCAATTCAATATACGGTTCCTGATTGTTCAAACATCTTGTCAGTGAGAAATGACAATCGATAAGCATTTCGCTCTTCCCCAGAATTAAGACACGCCAATGAATGAGCTGTTCTGTCACGGTATGCAAAGTATACCACCCGATTCCGCTTGGAGCTTACTTATCACACAGAATATATATATATATATATATATATATATATATATATATATGTATCCCGTAAAAATAAGCGTTTGAACCGATATCGTATACAGCGCGATAATGTTAGCGCGAACATGACCATGGTGCTTTTACTTCGAAAGGGCACCGGCGGATATAAAAAAATTACCACTTAGGCTAGTGCCCAACTAAGCACTTTCTACCACAATAGTAGTTTTGATTAGAGCGCTTCAATACTGAAAAAAAAAAAACAAAAAAAAAAACAGAGATGATCGGCGATGGCTTGTTCGTGCTAACAGTATCTCGGAATGTGCATCTCACTGAGAACTGAAATATAACATATAATTACGCTTATCAATATGGGTTCTTGTGTTTTTTCTTGATTACGTTTTTATCAAATTTTAAGGGGAAATAAAATCAGCTGTGATTTACACCTGCGCCGCGTTTAATGTTTCAACTGTCAGTATTTTGTTTTTTTGTTATAGAATCAATACGGTGTCGTGCAATGAGGCGAATCTTTCAGATCGTAAATGAGAATTAACATTGCACTCACGTCGGCGTAAAACCGGGAGCAGCAGCAATGCTAGAGTAGGTTTACTTGCGCAGCAAGGATTGCGCGATGTCTAAAAAAAAAAAAAAAATCGTTACCTAAAATTTTTTTTTTTTTTATACGCGCACGTTTGCGGCATTTTAGCGACGTTGCTGTTAAAGGGGCACTCGGGCGATTTCTTTATGGTCCCCGATTTGACTGAAAATTTGCTAAACACACCAACGAACGTCGCTGAAATAGTATCCCAAATATTAGATCAAAATATTTATCTCCGAAGTTATTGAATTTACAATTTTTTTTCCTCACTGCGTTTTTAAACCGAAAGTCTCTATACTGGCACCAACGAAAAAGGTGACGCCAGGGGAAGGCTGGGGTTCACTCTTATAGGAGAGTAGAACTTGTTCCTTACTGATTCCAATCAGTTTAATGGTGTCAAATGAATGCTCCAGAAGCTCACTCCAGCGTACTTGCGCACCAGAACGGAACAAATGCTTGCATATGCTATGTTTTAGACCGCTTTCTCGACTGACAAGCCTGCCTTCCCCTGACGTCACGGCACTGAAAAGTGCGGCTATATCTGAATGCTGGTTTTTGCTACATTAATTGCAACATTTGCCGATTTCACAATAAGTGTTATGAATTTCGCGATATTAAATAGCATACCGGAAAGGTAAAACGCCGGGGATTCAGAAGAGACAAAAAAGGGTGGAAAGACACATGTACACACACACACACACACACACACACACACACAGCGCGCGAGCACAAACGCAGATTAAAAAAAAAAAAAAAAAGAAACGAGGCAAATAGGAGATTATAGATGTTTTCTGTTGTTCTCAGTCATGTGGGTTCCGTATCTAGTATGTGGGACGGAAAAATAATAAAACATTTCAACCTGGAATACGCGAGATAATGTAGATGAGGCAGAACAAGAATCGTAAACACCTTCCAGCGGCGTGGAGAGATCAAAACGATGTTTTACCGCATACCAGAATTGACAATATTAAAGATGGCTGCTCTCTTGTGCAAACGGTGTAAAGAGTGGGGCGTCGGCGGCCTAACGTATTAGAGCAGCACGTGGAGCCAGAGCTCGCACTGCATAGCCCTGTTTTAGCGGTCATCTGATGAATGCGGCTATGCCTCCGGGCAGAAAAAACCTCCGCATGAGAGATTTTTTTTTTTTGTCACGTGACCAATTTTATAGAGACAAGGCACCTATAGAGAGTATGCACTGCCGGCCATAGATGTGTGCGCACCTGCCGAGCGCGTGCTGACGGCGAGCTTCCGCAGTTTTTTTTAAACGTGCATTCCGCACCATCGAGACTGCCAGTCTGAGCCGGCAATTGACGTGAGGTCGTTCTGAGCATGCGCTCTAAACATGGCCTTCAAATATGACGTCCAGTAAATACACCCTATCAAAAAAAAAAAAAAAAAAGAGTTCCACATAAATTATTTTTTGCTACGTTGTCAAGGCTAGCGTCACTTCCTCGGTGCTGCAGCTCAGCACTGCTGCGAGAGGACGTGGCATCGTCTTGCGTCTCATTCTCACCTGCTCTCGCGTGAAAGAGACGCCAAACGAAGCGACGCGCAAGTAGCTTTGGCAGCGTTAAAGCACTGTGGAAGCTGCGCCAGCCTTGATGTACGCAGCACAAAATAGTTGACGCCGAGAAAACAAAAATTGGGTTGTGTGTATGTTTATACAGCCTAGAAGTTAGTCTGCTTCAACAGGGACTTGTCTCTCAGCTATGAGCAATTTAGCCACTGCAGTACAACCGCTATAGTCTGGGTTTTTTTAACGTGCACCACGCAGTAGTGATACACGACCGCACGCCGGTACGATGCTCATCCAGATCGCAACGGGCGGTATGTGGATCGAACCCAGGGTCCCTGGGTTTTGCAGCGCGAGCTTTCGCTCCACGTGATCCGAGCTGGTGTGCGCTAGACCACTCGGCTACCAATCCCCCAGTTGACGCCGAGACAGACAAATGGCAGTCGCAATTCCGTCCTTGCTTCGATTATTCAAGTCCGCTTTTTCTCGCAGAAAAGGAGTAAACAGGCTTGAGATGCAAGTGAAACGAATATCTTTTCTGTACTTAATAGCAGCGGCATGTAAAGACATATTTTGGGTAAGATCGTGTTAGACGAGAAATAAAGGAAACAACAGGCAAGGCTTACTTCTATCGAGCGGAATCGCTGGGAACGCTAGGTACTTCTTGCCCTTTGGCCCGGCTGTGTGACCATCAAATCCCTCTTGAGGAGATTTTAGCCGTGGGGAAAGAAGCCCGCATTCTTCAGCAAACCGCCCTGGCATGGGACCCCGTGCTCGGTCCCCAGCACGTATACCACGTACCCCATGACGGTTGCTTTCTGGACGGCCATCGCGTGTGCTAGTGTAATACAAATGGCAGTGCGGGTCGAATGGAATCACATCAAGTTAGTACCTGTACTACACAGGACAAATCTATCCACTGTACAGCTTGATGTTATACACCTCCATACAACATACTAAACGTATTTTTCACGAGTGATAAAAAAAAAGTATCAGGAAAAGAACTTGATGCAAACAACTTGGGGTATTAAGGTTAGGGAGAGAGAGAGAGAGAGAGAAAGAGGGAGGGAGAGAGGGGGGAGGAGAGGAGAAAGAAAGAAGTGAGAAAGACAAAAAAAAAACAGCAACAAAAGGCTTAGTAACGGTTCGAGTAATGTCTGTAAACCTATCTTTCGGAGGACACACTCTTCGTCAACACTCAGCACTCAATAGAGATATACGACCGGTGAGCCCTTCTGTGTAAGGAAGTCTCTTTGGTAAAGATATATGTATAGTTGGTAATACAGACAAAATTAGAAAATCGAAGACGTCAATGATTCTGCAGTAGGCACGTGCAGGTTTCTGTACGAGTTATTCACGGCTGTAGAGTTTACTTGCGAGTGTATGGTGTTTCATTACCCATAAAAATTACTGGTGCGTTAGTGAGTAGATTGGCTGTGCTGTGCGTGGCGTAATTCGTGAAACAAGCTAAGGTCACACATAAAGACCTTACCTTCTTCATAATTAACAATAAAGTAAAACAGCGCTAAAAAAAAAAAAAAAAACGAAGGACAAAAAGACGAAGCGTACAAACAGAGCGCTGACTCTCAGCTGATTTACTAGAAGAAAACACGAATTGACAAGCATCACGGATCATAAAAAAACATGAAGTCACCGCCCCCCGCGCGTGTCAAACCTGCTCAAGAATGTCAACTCTTTGTAAAATAACGCGATAGAAGGCGAACTTACGCACCTTTCTTTTAACTTCGAAATATAGGCCTCTCCAATTTCCCTCATCAGAGCGGGTTGACTTCAAAAAAAGCTGGCTCTTGCACGGAGTGCCCGGGACAGTTTAGGCGTGTATCGTCGAAATATGTGACGCAGTTTTTCGTTTGCCGAGTTTCTATTCCAAAACCTCTTCCAGCGAGAGCTGGATCGCGCGAACCGAATAACAGATAGTAACCAAGTGCGGCCATTCTGTCGGCGCGGCGGTGTTTGACCGCCTTCCCGATCGGAGAGAAAAGAAGCCTCTCTCGGCCTTTTATTATGCACCCATTACTCCATAAACGTAAAACTTTACAGGGCATACTTTACACCGGAGCGCGCTCTCCTTCCCTCGTCGCTCGCGCGCATTCTCGTTTTTTTAAAGGTCGTCGCGCGCCTGTAAACACCGAAATAAACGCTCACGTAACGGTCGTTTTTATAGGCATCCCGCCCAACTCCTCGGCAAACTTTAATTGCGGCCTGCCGGCAACACACACCGGCTCGGATCAGAACGAACAGGACGGCCGATAAAGGACGGATGAGCGGCGTACGACCACGTCCCAGCGGTAGCGTCCACAGCGGCCCGTGCGGTCAGCCCGGCGGTCCGAGCGCGAGCCGGACGGCAGGCACGCGTGCAGCTCCCGACTCCGCGCACAGATGGCGGTAGGGGCATCGTCGAGCTCCGTCGAGCCGCGCATCGGCCAGCCGAGCGGCACAGCGAAGCCGCCTCGGAGCGCGCGCTTTGCGGGGAAGCGGGAGAAGTGGGGGAAGGCGGATCGAAGAGCGGGCGAGGGGAAAGAGGAGGAAGGGCCCGCCGAGGGCGAGGGCCGAATAGAAAACGAAAGCGGCGCAGCCGCCAGAAAAGAGGGAGTCGCGCTCAAACAGTGATCATTGGGGACCGCGCCACGATGCCGCGGCTCGCCGCCACGTCGTCGTCGTCGTCGTCTTCCGAACGTCGCGCGCTGCCGACGCGCCGCGTCCTGCCGGTGCCCAGCGGGCCATTGCCGCACGTGCGTGCTCCGAGTGCGCGTCGTGGAGTACCGCCCCAGTGGGGCTCGTGCCCGTGAAGCGAGCGAGAGGGGAGCGGACAAGCGGGAGACCTGCGTCGGCGATGGTCCCGGCGCCGTCGCTACTACCGGACGCCGAGCAAGGACGCGGCAACCCGCGCAGGCGGCGAGCTACGCTCACGGCAGCGACGCGAGCGACGATGGGCTGACGCCGTCCCGCGTGACGGCGGCCCCACAAGCTCGGCAAAGGAGACAGACCGCGACAACTCAACCGAGTTCTGGACGGACAGACCCGTCGGACGCTGCCGAGTTCATCTTCCTCTTGGAGCAACTAGCGAGACAAGGACCAGATCGAAGAGCGTTCACATCATCCGTCGTCAACCCCGCCGGGGACTACCCGGCCCCCATCATCACCAGCTTCTGCGCCGCTCGTTTGGGCATTTCGCGGCTCTGCCCGGAAACAAGCCGTTGCCCGTCGCTTGGAGCACGCGTCCACTGTGAGTACGCGCTGTTTCACCTTAAGCCCCTCGCGTTTTTTTTTTTTTTTTTTTTTAATTTGCGATTTTGTTTTTTTGCGCAGTCCTTTATAGACTCGTCCCTCAACCAGTGATGTGCCGTCGATACGGTCGACCACGAGTCTTCGCGCGCGCTCACCGTCCGGCAGTGTTGTTGCCGCGCTGACCGCGATGCAGCGGCGCGTGCTTTCGGCGTCCGTCGTGAGAAATTTACGAGAACGGTAGCTCCGGTCCGGGAGCTTTACGAGGCGAAACCCGGCCGAGCCCGTCGGATCCCCCGTTCGTTCCTCGTTGGCGCGAGAGCCCCCTGCGTGCGGTTTTAAAGATGGCCGGATAAATACACGGTGTCGGCGTCATTGGACGGCTTAGGCGCCGTAATTTATACACCGCCGTAAAAAAACAACAGTGCTTCCTCTTTTCTTTCTGCTTTTATTGACGCGTCACGAGCGAAAGAAAAGCGCAGGGACAGGTTTGTTTGGCGACCCGTGCACTCTGCACGCCCTGCACTGCATGCACTGTCTGGCCCCGATCGCGCTGCTGTCGTGCCTTGAAGCCGTGCGGCCACGCTTCCCCGCCCTCACGCGATATTTATATGCCGGAATTCTGCTTTTATTTTAGTTTCTTGCTCCCCCCGGTTCGGGTTTGACCACTGATTTCGACGGCTTTCCTGGTCATGATATATCTTAGGCCCCCGTAACTTAGAGTGGAAACAGCTTCTCTGAGCTCGGTTACCTGATCGCAGAGTGGTTGGTCACTTGGCCTTGTCTTAAGTCCTTTGGTGCTCAGTGCAAGGACGTATATTTAATAAATGAGTAAATTAAAAAAAAAAAAAAATAGGAAGGGAAGCTGCTGCAGTATTTGTGTTTTGGTCCTGATACTACTTAGAGAGTCCATAACGGTTCATGAGGGATAAGTGAATGGCGTACGTTCAAATAAAAGCAGTTTGAGTAGTCTCCATGCTGAATGTACAAAGAGTTCACGTCTCCCCTTAGTTCGATATCTTCGTACTGATGTGTTTTCGTGACGTCTCTCTTAAAAATGTATAAAACGAACAAGCAAAGAAACCTGCGTTAAAAGGATACCCCCTTTCAGAATTAAGTCACGCAGTTTTCGCACATCAAACATGACAGCATCAGTGCAATCTACAAAACAAACCGAATTAAAAAAAAAAAAAAAACTGTGTTCTTGGAGAATTGTAGGAGTCAACCATCAACGTCATCGATCCACTCCAGTAACTTCGCCTGAACGCTTAACATTTCAAATTTCTCCATCACCTTTGCTGCCTTTACTCACAGCCTAGCAACGATGCTATTCTAATGTCTATACAGATCGGCAGGTCACTGCATGCAACGCCACGCGTCCATGTCTCGATCGCGCCGTTCTTCGTCCAGCCAAAGTGGCGAGCAAAGTGCACGCCGACAATACATACACACCACAGAGCGAGTCGCTTTCTATGGCGAAGAGACCTGTGCCGTCCACGTGCGTGTTCTATACGGGAGGTGTCCAGACAACAATATACCGTTCGTAAAGTTTCATGGTTTTCGGAACGAGGCCATTCGTATCGGAAAATACCGTTTCGGTTCGGCAGGGGGGGAGGGGAAGGGCGAGGGAGTTCTCACATAAAGATCGGCTTGTATCTTTAAGATCGGCCGTTAAGTGCTGCATGGTCAGCGCGGCCTCTCCCTCTCCTCGCTTCCCTCCCGCTTTCGCGAACAACGGTTTCTGTTCTTACGTGATACTGACGGCCGCCCTATGTGAAGCGATCCGATAAGTACTGCATGACTGCATGCGCCTTATAAAGCGCGATATCCATCGGGTATATCAATGCGCCGGGCAAATAATGTGTTTATGGGCTGTTTAGCCTTTGTCGCTCGCACGCTGCGCTGCTGGCATACCCGTTCGATAAGACGGCTATTGCTGATGCTGAGGCTTATACATGCGTACAAGTAAACAGGCTTTTCTATGGTCGCATACCTGCAGATTTGGGTAGTGAATGAGCGTCCATGTAGTTATCAGCGGGAGTGTAAGGAAAGAGAAAGCTCATATTTAGTTTCTGTCGCGCGAGTCATGTTTAATATGTGGCAATCTGAAATATTTTTTCTTCTTCGCCAGTTTTTCAAGTGGATAGGGAGTGTGACCACGTCCAATTTCAGTCAGTCTGGAACTTTGTTGGAAATGAAGGGGTTTTTGAGTGTAGAGATTGCGAGTGGGTGACCTCGCGATTTGGGCGATTTGTTTTTGTATACGTTTCAACGCGAAGTGTCGGCAGGTATATTTATCATAGTGTGCACAGTGTTGGATCTACGGGAGATAAGTTTATGTGGATCAGGAACTCGGTGCGCCTCGAAATGGCGTGCTATGTAGAGAAGGACCCCGCACGAAGTAAACATACGACCGCTAATCTGAAGTCTCGAACGTGCATCACGCGCTCTAGGGGGTTACAGGAATGCTCGCCGATAAAAACGTTCGTTCGCACCGAAACCGTTGCGAATCGAAAACGAGCTCACGGTAGTGTGAGAAGATAAAAGAATCCTTAACCACTATTTTACTCGAAACGATACCACCGACGTATCGGTTTACCCGTCTGCAGGGTGCCTCGAAAACGGGACGGATGTAATTCTCGCAAAATCAAAAACCAGGAAAACAAAATAACAACCAGCACAACCGGTGCATCGTTTTACAAGCGTTGACAACCCGTTGTCAGTACAAGAATCAAGCGCGAACACAAAGCATAAAAAAAGAAGAAAGCATAATACCAGCAGTACAGCCCTAACAGTGCACATTGGCCGACGTTCGAGCGTTTAAGAGATTCCTCTTACAATGTAACATAGCACGCGGAAATGGATCAATCCAAATCGAGATTTCGTGTACAGAGAGCTCTTATCTGCCCGTCTATGTGGTGCCATTGTTTCCCACGTGTTTAAAAGCGAAAAAGAAGAAGAGAAAAAAAGGCTGCAGCTGTGTTACCTGCACATACGCAGTTGCTGTGACGTACCCGGCGGAGCTTGAGTTGTCGCCACTCCTGTTGTCGAAACGCTATAGTCATCGGGAAGGGAGGACCCTTGGTGCGCGGGCAGCCATTAAGGGTTTCATTTCTTGCTCTATATGGTGGGGCAGGCTTGAGGAAAAAGCATCCAGTTGCTCGAGTCTGTTCCTGCGTCAGAAATGGGGGGAAAATATTATTATAGATATTCATTACTGCTCAGGGAGGAGTTCCTGTAATCATTGGAGCACAACAACTCGCGGAACGAAAGGCCATTAAAAATTACGAGGTAATTGAAGCTTGTAAAAATCCTTTTTTATGTTTTTCTATATTATTAGCCGCCTCGGGAGGATCGGAGACTTAGTGTGTTGGTGTGCACGCACACAACAGCTTGGCAGCGCGAATTTTGCTCTGCAGATTTTAATGGGACTTGGATGAACTGGAATACAGTCATTACTACGCGATGCATGTTAAAGACCTCGTGTCAGGACTCGTACTGCGCCGACTAAATTGAGGAAAAAAGGTATAAATGTCAATGTACTTCCCGCTGTCTAAGCATCATCGAGTTTTTTGCCTTTTCGTTGTTGTTCTAAAGCTACAATTTTGATTTCATTTTTTGTTTCAATTATATTCAGCTTTTGGTATCCATAAAATTGAAAACAATTAGGCTTCGTTTGCCGAAGCGGTATCCGTATTAAAATAAACTTTTGAGCATGACAAAAATTAAATGCCTGGAGACAGGATACGATTTGATAGGAAACGTTTTTACGACTTTACCCGCCCAATGCTTACTCGAACAATTTTTGTGGGGTTGTTTCGTATATTTAGTCTCCGCAATTTAGCCTCGCCAAGAGCGGCCAACTGGAATATGATTAGATTTCAAAAGGTTTCAACCATATTTGGCGCTTCTTAAAAGAAAAATTCAAGCCTGAGCGCGCGCCGTTCACAGACACACAAAAAAAAAAAAAAAAAAAAAAAAAAAAACAACGAAAAAAACCTAAAGTTGTCGACGTATTTTTAATATTTACAAAGTCCCGCAAAAGGAGGGTAAATTCACGTTACGCGTTGAAGCGCCGCCAACCGCATCGGCCACGAACTTAGAAATGATAATAGATGCGTCATAATTCATAACTGGTACGAACCGCAAAATTTATGTCGCGGCATAAACAGGGTCTGGAGACACGGGGAACCGTCGTGTATTACCGCGCATGCATAAGAAGATTCGCGATTCCCACAAGAAACGCGATTTTGCCTGGAATTTTCCCAGAGGTGTGGATTTCGTGCTGCGCGAGTCGCTCAATTACGATCGATGACACGCTAGTCTTCGCGTCCCTTCCGTGCTTGGTTTGGCACACGGTGGTTCGCGAGATGGCCAGGGTTAGAACCGTTATCGGTAGGCCATTTGCGAAACGTTTTTTGAAGGGTGGTTGACAACTTGCTTAAGCCAGCGTTCAATTTCGATCCTCGCGGCCGTTGCATAATTTAAAAATAATAGAGTTTGAAAACAAAAAATCGTTGTGCTGCCGGTGGGCAGCTGTGGGTCGATTCCGCGAAACCCGAGCTATATAATTGTCCGATTGTCACGCAGTGCAAGCAGCTTGCGATGTGAAGCTTCGGTCGCTCACACAGCTACGTCGTAAAATGACACGGCGTTTGCGGCGGACACGGCGACAGAATTACACGAGGGGAACGCCTCAAGCAGGCTCGAAGCTTACCTGGGCTTCGTACATATAAAGTATACGCTTGAAATAGGTGTGTAGATTGAGTTTGTGTATAAGAACACCGTCATTCAGAGGAAGTAAGACGACTCATACAGTTTCGGCAGGCTGTCTGGAGCGATAAAAATGTTCGGGGCTCACCAGGCCTTTCTCTAGATATAGACTTAGACTTCAATGCCTTTTTCTAGATATAGGTGTAAGTACAGATTTCATCGGCTGCAGCAAAGTAGCCGGCTCTGCACAGACAGTGCCGACGTCTGAAAAAAAGAAAGGTGATATTTATTTGAAAAAGAAGAATATATATACAGCCCTTTTTGAGTTGGCGTCCTGCTGACGATTAGTTTCCCCGCAGTGTGCCCCCGCGTTGATGGCTGAATATTGACCACGAGGCGACGCACGGTACGGGAATTGGGGTACGTCGTGTGCGCCAGGCGTTTTCTGAACCTCTTTGTGACGGTAAATGTTTTCAAATTACACGTGTCGGACGACCAAACATCGGAAGCTTGTCGTGCGTCTAGGCGATGAGTTTTGAACCCCCCCCCCCCCCCTTTTTTTTTTTTTTTTTCTTGGAAAGTATAGTTGCTAGAAACAATGGAGCGAATACAAAAAGAATGGCAGTTTTTATCGGGGGAGACACCTGAGTTGAGCAATGTTTTGAGGATGGGTTGAGGTGTAAATGTTCTTGTGGTGGTATACACTGGGACTTGTCACGAGTGCTTTTTTGGGCGACACACCGCTTCTTCGTATAATACCCATCGTTCACACACTCTCGGGTAGTTTGCGATGAGTGTACGTTGGTATACTCTTCGACAACTTCAGAAACGCAGGTCGTGGATAATTATGTTTATGCTTCTTGCCTTGTGATTCGCTCTTTGGAGTTCTTACCGCAGCTATCTGATTGGCTGCACAGCGAAAGGCAGATGCCCAGAATTCGCAGCACCCTTCAATTATTAGTCTGTTTCGTTGGCTTTTAGTACAGCGGTGAGCCTAGTACAGCGGGCCCTTTTCAGCGCTGCGTAAGCGTCTCTTTCTTTTGTGTGTATGTTGACTAGAGTGACTGTTTTCCGGGTGTGCTGTTCCCCCTGTACATCATGAGCAACTAACACGCCCGAACCTCTGTGTTAACAAGCTGACTTTTCGATAGCAAAATAAGCGGTAAGCGGTCACTTCAACGAATGAGAGGACTCGTCTTCGACGGGGCTTTTGGCAACACTGAGTACTCCCGAGGGCCGTTCGTTCCGTGCGCCCTGACGTCACGAGCTCTTTTTAATGCGCAGTACAGGTACTGCCGCGTGGTGTTCGCGCTGTCCGCGCTTTCGACGTTCCGGGAATATACGTCTGTCGCTCGCCGGCCTGCACTCGCAACTTCCACGACCACAGTGGCGCCTATCAAAATTGCTATCGTCCGAACAGTCCAGGCGGAACAACTGCATACGAGGTTAGGTCCGTGACGAGTAAGCGATTCTAATTTCGTTAAATGCGAGCGACATTTGAACCTCGCGTCATCATTTCGTGTCAGGAATGCGTATATGAGCGAGCATACTTATTGCTAAGTCGATCGTCTGGGAACTTTAGGGAGTGGGATTCTCCTACCGCGGTAACATACATCACCATCGCCGGAACTTGCGAAGAGTGAGCCCCGTGCCTGAGCCCGGCGTGCCCCCCTTGTGCAGGCGGTGCGGCGTGCCCGAGTGCGCCCGTCGATCCCCGTGGCCCTGCCCGGGCGTGCGAGCGATGAACGGCGGCCTGGGCGGCAGCAGCCTGTACGAGGACACAGCGAGCCGGTCGAGCCTCGAGGCGGCGCCCCAGCCGCTGCACATCCCGGCCAAGCGGCTCGCGTACGGCCAGGCCGACTGCGGCCCGGATCCGATGGCCAGCGCGGGGGCAGTCCTAAGGCAGCCGCCGTGGGCGTCCGCCTGGCCCTCGGCCGCCGACGCGTTCGAGGCGCCCCACCACGTGCCCAGCTACCAGCAGCAGAGCGTCCGCGACTCGCCCTACTTCTACCCGGACCGCAAGCCGTCCTCCTTCAACCTGTGGGCCTCGTCGGCCAAGGCGTACGACCTGGGACCCGCGGACTCGTGTCAGGCGTACGCCTCGCAGGCCTGGTGCCCGTACTCGGCGGCCGCGGCGACCTACCCCGTGCCCCAGCCGGCCAGGGTCGACCCCGCGCCCACCGCAGTGCCGGCCTACCTGCAGGCCGCCGACGAGCACCGCGTGGCCCCGCCGCCGCCGCCCGTGCCGCCGCCCGTGCCGCACCCGCCGCCGCCGCGCAGCGACGGCTTCGCGGCCTACTCGGACGGCTACGGGCTGAGGGCGGCTGCCGCCGCGGAGGCCCACGGCCCGCCGCCCTACGTCCCCGCCGGCACGGGTGAGTGACGCCCCTTCCTTCCACGCGGCAGGGATCGTGAAGGGCGGACGCGGGCAGCAATGTGCGGCCTCTCCCGGGGCATGACTCGAGTGGTGCATCTTGTGCGTTGTTCATCGGGGAGATGACGGCTCCTCGTCTAACCGATTGGAGTGCACCTGGTTTTCACCGGTGCGTTTGCTCAGGGTCGCTGAAAATGAGCACCTTCTTCTATAGGGCTCAATCAGGTCGTTGTTTCACGATATCTGCGATGAAAAATAAGATCCTGAATGTGATTCGAGTGAAAGCCACGAGGGAGGTCGTTGAAAGAACCTAATGCTCTGACGCAGCGTAGGAGCGTAACTCAAGTTGGCGCAGTCGAGATTACTTCACATTTGCCCGATTTCCAAAACAAGGGGTATTCGTCGCTCGAGTCACGCTTCAGGGGACACGATAGTAGCTGCGGCAGTGTGAGAGAACTGGAACGTCTACTTTCCCGCAGAGCACTTGGGGGAGCCAATGGCTGAAAATATGTTTGTGTGACGAGAAACCGAGAAAGAAACCGTTTGGCAACTGAACGCGTTCGATTGCCAAACGCCGGCGTCCAGCGTTCCGCGTTCGCTTTCGAACGCGTTCGAAGAGTGAGCAGAGACGAGGACAGCTCTAGCTCATGCGTTTACCCACTGATCATTCGAACCAGAGTTCGGCGTTCTAACGCCCCCTGGCACTCTCGTCCCCTCGTCTCCCTCATTTTCTCGCAGCATGCATATATATAAAAAAAAAACAAATAAATAAACAGCCTGAGCTGTGACACTGATCACGACGCCATGCTCAATGTCACATCATATATACGCTGCTTTTTTTTAATGTCTGAACAGAGGTTCAGTTTGTTCATTCGCTGAGTTCCCTCCTTAGGTTGAAACAGTTATAGCTGTCGTATCTACCAAGTACTTTTGCGGAGAAGTAGAAGCACCTGATTGTTTCGAACTGTGAGCGGTGTTTTCGAGGGGCTTTTTTCCGAGGTATACTCCATACGCAGGTGACTGCGCGGTGTCTTAAATTTAGTGGTTGGCTGTTTCTGCTTCTATACGGTCAATTGACAGTTTTAGAAACGAAGGGCGTGGTTTCTTATCGTCACGCCTCGTGACTCGTTCCTCAACGCTCTTACCAGCTGATGCCTGAATCTCATCGGCTGCGAAGTAGCGAAAGCACGCTCGGTTCGTAGACCCATCCACACCCTGCCTTTTTTGAGCTGTCGGTGACCAAATGGTGGGACTATACACCGTTAGGTTGTCCCGTTTCGTTGTCACTTTAAAACGACAGGGTATGGCCAATTTTCGATTCTCTGGTTACTGTAAACCCAGTGCAATCGCAGCGACACAGAAACAACGTGGAGCCGAAGAGCGACCACGTTCTGTCGTTTGTTTGATGGCATACAGCATGCACGCTAAAAACTATACCGTACGTCTATTTTCCCGCTGAGTGCTCGAACAGCTCTATATCGCTGCAATGTATAGACCAACACGCGGCTCTGACATCACGCCTCTGCGGTGGCGCTGTTGTCGCCACGGCGCATGCGCAGAAGCTTCCCCTCACGCGAATCTGGTTTCTGCGCACGCGCAGTGCCCACACCTGGTGTGGGCAAACGCGGGCTTGTTTGTAAACAGCGTGTCGGTCTATACGAAGGGAGCTCGGCGAAGGACCACGCTGAAATTATGTCTAGACCATACGAATAAGATCTGCGACTTGGCGTTGCTGCATGACGTTTGAGTACGATGGAACGTCACTCTCTGTATCACATCGCAGTGCTTATTTTTAGATGTAAACTTTTTTTTTGTCATTTGCCGATATTTTTTTTTTATGGATACGTTGCGATTGGCTCTTGGAGTGCTCTGCGTGAAAGTATACGACTAAGTACTTTTTCATGGTGCTTATGCAGTGCACAGTTACGCCATCTTGGTTCCGGTGGTTTTTGTTGTGTGTTCGAAAACGATTTAATACGAAGAATAATACTATTATTTCCATCAGAGCAAGGAAGAATGTGAACAAAATTTAAAAAGGCAGAAAAATTAGGTTGATGAGCTTTCTCTTCCTTTGAAATTAACAAATTTAAAATCAAGAAGGCAGCATTACACGGCATTGCGCGCAGACACTCTGAATAGACCGAAAGCTAAACAAATGAAAATAAATACCTAACACAGTTAAACGGAACAAATATTTACGTACAACAGTACGCGACACTTCAAATCCTCCGAAATTCAAACACAACATTTAATTTAAAAAGATGCAATTTTTATATAGTGATGCTCCTATCAAAAAGTGTTAACCTGAATTATTCTTTTGATATAGATTCCAGTCGTTCATTGCGATAGACCTATTGCTGAATGACCCAAGCATCGAGGAGAATGCTGGGAATGTAGGTCTGCAGTAACTCTTCTAAAGCAAAAGCCTAAAACAAATGATATCTGCACGCGCTTTCATCAACGCCTTATTTTGGTTATTTACTTCGGATCTTTCTTACGGGGAAGGCGAGCACGTGGGGCACGTAGACTTACATTTCCAACATTATCTTTCATGTTTGGGTAATTTAGCAGTATGTCTAGTTTGTTTACTTATTTCACACTGATAAATTCTCTGAGTTGCCATGTTACGTGCGGGATATCTGACCGCTGTTTACATACTTGAACAAGAAGATGCGCATTAATTCTTATTTTGTGTTTGTAGATTAAAAGGAAAAATAATTGGGGTTGTGTGGATATTTTTACAGCGTGTAGTTGGTCAGTCATTTCAAAGTTGCGACGAGTCTCCCAGCTGTAGATGAGAAATTTAGCCAGTGCAGTACAACCTCCAGGATGTTTTTTTTTTTAACGTACATCACGTAGTAGTGATACACGACTGCACGCCGGTACGATGCTCATCCAGATCGAATCAGGCAGGAGTAAGGATTGGAGTTTGAACCCAGGATCCATGGGTTTTGCGGCGCGAGCTTTCGCTCCACGTGCTCCGAGCTGGTGTGCGCTAGCCCACTCGGCCACCGGTCCCTTGATTAAAAAGAAACTGAAGCTGTTCTGTATTTGAGGAAAAACACTTAAATCGTCTTAATTTTGCCTTCAGGATCACGGATATCCACATTATCTTCTTTTCAATTTGGTGGATGGAGGTTGCAGAAATTCATTTTCAACGTACCGCTGATGCCCCTCCTTCTTGGAGCGTGACGTCATATCCACAGTTTTCGTAATCTCCGTTCTTGCGGATCTTCAGCGCCTATCACGTGCACTCCTGCAATTAAAAAAAAAGTAAGAGGTTAGAAAATTTGGTATTGATTGGTGTCAGTGCGAGGCAATATACCTGACAAGCTTGCAATTGCATGCGCTGCATGCACGAGCGACACGGGCTTGGCCGCCGAAAGATCTGGTTATGACGTAACGACCGGTCGGAGGTTTTTTCGAGTTTTCTCGCGTTTAGTTACATCTTCGGGGAAAACTAACGTGATATTCAGATTCACAAGATAAAAACACCGTAAAACTCTTCTTCAACTCGTTTTTTCAAGAGCCTCTTCAGCTTCCCTTTCTTCCCTTTAAAGGAAAGCTCTACGATGCTTAGAGCCTGCAGACTTAGTTATCACCATATTTAGGCGATCTCAGAAACCTTCTCAGGGCACCTTTAAGCTTACACAATATGTGCACATGTGATGCATGTAGACTCTGTCATATTTCTGAGAACGTGGAGCAGAGGGGTGGTAACAGTGAAACATTCTCGATACTTTTAAATTTTTTTTTTCAATGGGTACATACTTGCAGGTATTTCAAAATGGCATTTCCTAACACAGAATGGCGCTAATTTGAGTGGATAAGATCATTTGTCCTATATAAGAAGTTTGACTGTAAGAGAAGATATGGGAGGATAAATCAAAGTAGAATAAAGTATTGTTGATAGTTCGTCCCATGTCACCCGTTCTGTAAAGAACACGTCAAGCGCTTTCAAGGCGTTAATATTTTTATTTTTGACTTCCCAACATGATATAGTTTAGCAACGCGTGCGTACATTTCTGTTCTTGGAGCGAAAGAAAATAGCCTTCGTTTTATTTGGGCTTATTTTTAATGCATAAGACGTAGTTTAGATTTTTATATGTTTCGTCATTAGTTTGTAGCGATATCTAGCAGATAAAAATAATATGGCATCATCTGCACAACGTTCGTAGTGCTATTATACATTTGAAATAGTATTAAATATATATTGAATAAAAACTTATCGAGAACGCTCCCTCGAGACCGACCTGATAAAATTATTTTTTTTTATCAATCGAATTACTAGTTATTTGTAGAAATTAATTTGAACTGCGCGAATTCGATACCAAGAGCCACGAAGCTTTACCGCGAAAATCATACCCCTCTAAGTTTTTTTTTCAATATTAAGTCATTTTTTAAGAATTCGAAGGCTTTTGTGAAATCTACAAAAATGTCAAAAGTTTATTCTTCTCTTCAAAATAATGAAAAATAAAATTTTCAGGCATACAATAGGGCGAGATCTGTTAACCGATGTTTCTGAAAACCGAATTATGAAAACCGAAGAACTTACCTTTGGTAAACTTTTGACAGAACGCGGGTATCTTGCTAGAGGTATGCAGTTCCCTATGACTTTTTCTATTCCATTTTCATACGATATTAATTTTTGCGAGTTGCATTCGCTTAGGGAGGCTAGGCTTCTATAATCAGGGGTTAAATTTATAAATTAGACATGGTGGGTATCAAATTTAAAACGTATGTCACGGATTTAATCTTGATACCATCTGTATCGCAGCTTTCACTGTTACCCCCTCCCCTCCCCCCCAAAAGAAGAAAAAAATACAGACATCACCTCAGTTTCTACTACTCGGCTAAGAAATAAAGATTTGTTATTTTACACCCTCTATAAGCTAAAAATATTACCGTCAAGGCCGTCTCCGGCTAGATCGACAAAGTGATTCTTAAATGCATTAACGAAGCAGCTTTCCGCCCGTCAGTTCTTTTATATTCCAACAAATTTGTATGACTTTTTTTGATTCGTAAGAACAATTGATTACCGTGTTCACTTCTTCCACGTAACATCCTCTTCGCTTAGTTGGCTGCGATTTGATTTGAACGTTGTAAGTACACCAAGATCTCGCATGTTCACAAATGTTTTTATGACCTATATTTTGCTTAAATTTTGCTCAATAATTCTAGACGGGTTCAAGGTTTGCGAATTTGCTTGTGCTGCCTAAGTAACCTATAAGGAGGGAATTCATTATACAACTTCTGAAACTTAATTATAAAGTATCGAAGGTGTAGTCTGCATCAGTTTCTTTTAAGACATTATTACTCCATTACCCAAATCATGGTTGTGCACTTTGGGCTTATATGGACTGAGGTTGTTTAAAATAATGCCTTGGCAGCATATATATTCGGGTTTTCTGAGTGTCCCCAAAGTTATTATCGAGGTTATGAAAACAAGGAAAAAGAAAAGAAATTGGAGATAAAGGTTGCTGGTAAGCTGTCCTAGATACTTTTCTGCGATTCCGGCCACATAAGACGCCGGGCATTGTTTGACGCTCATTTGAAACTTTGATACTGCAAAACTCCCAACTGTAAAATAAACAAAACAAAAAGTAAAGAAGGATCGCGGCTGTGCCATTGCTGGCGATGACAAATCCTCAGGACAAGTCGTCAACAACGATGAATACAACTGTGTCGGCTACATTTTTTTTTTCTTTTTGTTACGTTTTGTTTATATTTTTTTACGCGCTCAAAGCGGGCACGGTCAAACTTTACGAGCACTCGATTATCGCGTACAGTCAAGTTCGGTTAATTCGAAGCCACTTTAAGTCGGCATTGTTAACAGCTTTGGGCTCGGACATGTACTACTACGCGGAGGTTTAGTGCATGGTTGCCTTTAGATGCGCGTTTTATGCCACACTCCTATACACTAGTACGCAGAATGGTCTTTAAGGCAGCACCACCGTTTTCAGTACACCCCTAGGGTTGTGGGTGGCTCGCCTAAAACGTAAAAAAAGTAGAAAGAAAAAAAGAAAAGATAGAAAGGGGGAGTGCGGAAGGAGAACTCCCAGGAAAAGAAGCCGCACGGAGCGGGTCGGCATCTTAAAGAAAAAGGCAATACTTTGAGAAGTGCCGCCACTGAATGGAGCTACACGTGTGTCTTCAGCAAGAAGAGGCGAATTTTTGATACGCTTTCTGTCTGCCTGCGTGTGGCACGGGCACTTTCCAGAGTGCTTATTTTCTCGTTTTGCTCTTTAATAGGTCCAAGCTTCAGAGGCGCTTCGAGTCTTTTGTCTTGACCCAATGACTACTCCACAGCGACTTCATTTTTTTCGTTTCACTGCTTGTTTTTACACACCACCGTTAAAGAAAGAAATTAGCTCTGTGTTGAGGTGGGGGCAGGAATGAGAACGAGAAAAGGTTTTCTGAAAAAGATTGTAGTAAGCAATAACAGAAGAGAGTTGAACCACTCCTACACTTAGCGTGACACTCACACACACACACACACTAACAAACACACAGTGGAAGAGATTGCTTGCTACGTTGTCAAATGCGCAGTCACACCCATTAAGTCTGGTTCAGTCATGTGTGTTTGGGTGTGACTGACAGCGTTACGACCGCTTATGACTGTTTACAACTAGATATTTGTGGTGGCAAAGGAAGTCCAAGCAAGACGCAACGCATCGTAGTGAAACGCTACAAGTGGTAACGCTGTTGGTGGCACTCACGCGCAAGCGTCTGGACCGTCCTTTACAATACGCGCGTGAAACATTTCCACAACTCTCGACAAACAAGAAGGAAAAAACAAGAAAAGCTTCACGCGAATTGGCAGTTTGTCCGCTTTGGCGGTACATCTCGAAGAGAAGAGAGGAGGCCTCGTGACGAGCCCACCCTCGATCTCGGGGCTTTATCGGACGCGCCACTTGATTGCGGCGATGCCGGCGATCGACGCTGACGACCCACTCGAGTGGGGGCACGATGGGCCGAGCGGCCCGGCCTTCCGTGCAGAGCGGCCGCCCACGCGAGCACTCGGCTCTCTCTAGAGCGAGCGCAAATATACGATATGGGCCGCCCTGTAATATACGTCGACCCAAAGTCCTCCCCTGCGATATCTGTATCGGCGGCGAATCGCCCGGCGTCCCAACGCTGGACGGCCGTCGGGTTCCGCATCGGCGCCGATGTAGCTGCATGCCCGCATCTCGGCGCTTATCTTTGCTCCGTGGAGGCTAATGAATCTTCTTCCCTGCGCTACGGTTTCACCATCGTGCCTCTTCTTTCTCGCTGTCTTGGGGTCGGGGGATCATTTGCTGCTTGCTGCTTGGCGCTCTGTGTCCCGGAGTTTTTTGTTGTTGTTATTTTTGTATTTAGTTCTACAGTCAGGGCAGTCAATGCGATCTGCACCTGACTACTGTTTATCGCACCTCGAACTTCGGTAAAGGACACCTTCTTATTTCGTCATCATAGGGGCTCAGAGGCCTTCGGAAACGTGAGATGAAGAAATAAACGAGCCCGAGTTAATCCGAGTTTTGTTTTCTCTACATAGGGCTATATTGAGGACTAAATTGTAATTCAGTTCTAATCTGTTAAGATGGACACTTAGGCGAGTAGGTGATTAATAGTAGGAAGCAACGGGCGCAGAACGACGAGGACACAACAGGGATCGAGACATACGAAAGTGACAAACAAAAAGTTCTGCCTTACAACGTTGGTATATTCGTCTTTTACTTTTTCGCGATAAATTGGTAGAAATAGTACCACGGAAAAGTACCGCATCATGAAATCACGACATTCGCGTGTATCGTTTAATATTTTCCTTTTTGTTTTTCCTGTCGGAGCTTTCTTTTCGTCCGCATAACCTCTCTCCGTCATGATTCGCGATGCCCTCTAAGGGGAACGTGTTGCGAAAGCTCGTACTGTGAGATCCTGGGTTCACTTCCCACACCTGCCCGTTTACTGGGTGAGCGTCGTAAGTATGGGCGTGTGGTCGTGTATCATTACTGCGTGGTGCGCGTTAAAGCCCCAGGCTAGCAGACGTACTGCACCGGCTAAATTTCTCATGGTAACCATGTCGCCATACTCTGGCAGTCTAAGCTCCCGCTGTCTAAGAAACAAAAGACTAATTTGTTTTGTTTTGTTTCTTATAATAGGAAGGTTTGGAGCGTGCGAAAATAAAGTAACTTTGTCTTCACCCCATTATATGCGGCCATGGTCCTCACATTTAATACTGGAATTCTCAAGTATATATCTCATTTTGTTTCGTTTTCTTGAGATTAGCCACCATGGACTCGCCGCTAAAAAAACAAAAAAACAAAAACGCCAACGTTTGCAAGCAGACAACTTTTATCTGAAGAAGCCGGCTTTAATTTTACGCAATGACTTCTCATTACTTTAAGTGACGTAAAGAGCTAATTTTGTCAAGCTTGTTTGCAAGGACGCTTCTCCGTCTTTCTATTGTTGTTTTAGTTCCCGTGCGTCGCGCAGAAAAAAAAATACAAATGCAGGAGGAGAGTCCTAAGGTTGTATGTATGTGTATTACAATGACGCTGCTATACAGACTGACGAAGGTAGCGCGCTTATCGCTGGTATACCAGATTCGGGCCTTTCAAGTACCGTAGTAGATGCGTTGTTATATCATGTCTTCATATAGGTATGAACATGATTGCAGGAGAATAGGGGTGCTGGTGTGTGGGGGTTTGAGTTAAATAAAATTGCATCAAGGTGGAATTTAGGGTATGCGAGAATCCGAGTAGCGTCACAATTGGCAGAGAGGAATGGTATCTCAATCGTGGTGTTTTGCATGGTAAATCTAGACCGCGAGCAAGATTTAGGCACACCTGTCTTTAACGAACCGGGACAAACTTTGAAGGTTTCTCCCATTCTATACCAGAGATTAGTCTGTGTCTATCGAATCTACAAAGAGATCACTGTAGACGAAGAAAATTGCGCCCCGATATATAGACGCGACATAACATGCTAACTTTGGATCATAGACGCAGCACACAAAAGCATAGTTTCGAGCAAACTCTCTTTTCGTCAACCACAAACAAAGATCACGTCCCCGCCTGTCGCTTAATGCCAGAAACGTTCCCAGCGGACATAGTTTCTGCGTCTCGGTTCTCTCCTATTGCGTCCTGCCTCGCGCGTCATGTCGTTCCCTTAGAGGCTTAGACGACAGCGGGTGAGCCTCACAGCCCTTTAGATGCAGTTACGACGGCGAATGCACGAAGAAACAAACGCAGGTCTCTCTGCTAGGAAACGGCGGGTCGAGATTGCCAAAACTGCCCCAATGGAACAACACAAAACAAACGCAGGCCCTCCCATCCCGGAGGTGCGACGAAGACGGAAAGAAAAGAAAAATGCAAGGACAAGGTCTAAGCAGCACTGAGGGTCGTGATAGTTGGAGGACGGACGACGGGACGCGGGAGCGCAATGGCGGCGGCGACTGCGGCGTTGTTGTCGGACCTTGCCCGCAAAGGACGGACGCCCCCCGAGGTCGCTTGGCAGTCGCGCCACGTACGGAGACCCGTCGACGTGACTGAAGCGGGAGCGCTAATAACGTCCGCAAGCAGGAGGAAGCAGCCAGGCGCAGACCGTTGCCGCGCTGCGCAGCGCATCTCGCAGCGTCTCACCTCACACCGAGCGCGACGCTAGGACGCGGCGATGCCAAGAAGGACACGTTTGCCGCTTGGGGCGGTTCGGGGAGCCACTAACGATGACGTCATGTGCGGGCCTCGTCTTCTAGGTGCTACTGGTCCAGGGAGCGCGAAGACCTCCTGCGTGGGGTTCGGTCGGGGTCTGCTGATGGTTGATGACAGCCTGGCCTGTGGCGTGAAAAAGGGGGGGGGGGGGGGATTAAATTCGACGCAGGAGGTGGTGTCCTTATAGAGTCATGCATCGACGCCCAGATGGCTTCCGAATGTCGATTACGTCAGTAATATAAAAGAACGGGCGGAAAAAGAAAATAAAAAGAAGCACTCGAGGAGTTGGCCGAAGAAGAGTTGTCTGCTTCGGTGGAGAGCTGTGATCCTCCTGAGGGGTCTCAGCTCACGTTCGGTGATGTAGTGTATCGGAAGTGGATGATAAGAGGAATACGAGGAGCGGAACTGGTTGCGTCATTAAAGTCGCGGTCACGTCGCTAAACGCACGTTCACACAACTGCGTCGACCGCGTTGCCTCGTACAGCGCAGCGTCTCCCCATTGGCTCGTCGTAAGGATCGCCATAGCAACATCTCGACGCAAGCAGTTTTAACGCAGTCGAACGCAGTTGTGTGAACCAGCCTTCATACATCATACGAAAGGCAGCTCGCTGCAAGTACTGTTTGAGGCGCGTTTCTTCTTTATATGACTCTCCTGTCACCATGGTCATACAAAAACTGCCTATAAGCATGCAAATGTATGAAGCAATCATGCTTCGAAGATGCTTAAAACGTGTCCGCAGGTACTGCCAGCGTATCCGCAACGCACATCGTGTCTTTTGTACAATGATGTATGGACAGTGGGACTGCGGCTTAAGCAGCCAAATAATTTGTAGCGTATGCCTTTGGAGAGCGAGGCGAAACCAATCGCTTAGCGAGGAGCATTGGTGCAATCAGTCACAGTTCGAATTTTTTTACCTCATAAAAGTTGCAGCAAGCGCAAACTCAAGGGCGCAGGCCATCGCCGCGGGGTAAGATAATTAAGCTGGGAAGCTTACCGTTTTTTTTCTGCGTTTTCAATTTTTTTTAAACACTGGCTTGTTTTTGGTCAGGTTCTACTACTGTATAGATTCGACAAACAATGCTTGTGGATGCATAGCAACTCATGGGCCCTTGCCGCGCATGAAGTGAAGGCGTCACCAACCCTCTCCGGAGGACGTGTTTACGAACAAAAAGTTCTGCGGAAGATAGAGGGGGGGGGGGGGGGGGGGCGTTCTTTAGTTGCGCATAGAAGCGGCTTATGTAATGTTAGCAAACAATAATGTTTTTTTTTTTTTTCGAGGAACAAATCTATATCGCGGATCTAGCAATATCTGGCGGGTTATGTTGTTTGCTTTTTTTTTTTTTTTTTTTTTACTAGGGGTTCTAGGTAGGGAACGTTGCCGTTACCAGGCTATCGGGCTAAAAAATAATGCAGGAACCCGGGTTGTTTTTCCTGTTCTTTGTTTTTTACGTTTCTGCAATCAAACGCCCATGCCTACCTCGGATCAGACGCCAAATCAAAATCTCACCAGCAACACGCCACATGGTGCGGCCGATTCCCCTCCGACTACGTTCTTTGCTTTTCTCGTTAATTTCGCTTTTCTCGTGGCTGAAGCGACTGTGTTTTTGGGCGCGCCGTGTTTCCGCGCGTAGGTGGGTCCACTCATTCCCGTAGTAAGTCTTTCGGCCTAGATATAGCTATCCGTGTGTGCACCGCAGTAGATACATACACGTAGAGGCATGCACTCCTGGGATGAGTTCGCCGCATTACGATATTAGGCTGCCATGGAATCCGATGGATGAACGCGCCGAGCGCGATTTTCCGGCGGGAGCAGCCATGGAGCCGCGCTACCCAAATCTATTAGAGCACGAACGAAGGTTCCGCGCACCGGATACATCTATACATCTATATATTCCCGCGCTGCGCAGGTAAGGCGGGACATGTCCCTATATACAACCAGGGCGTGTGTCTGTCGGAGGGTGAGGGTGTTCGGGATATTGAGGGGGGAAAGGGAAGGGACAACTTGGGTGGGAGCAGCGCGCGCCGCTTGTCGGGAAGGCATTAAACGGGGGAGAAGTCGGGAAGCCTCGGCGCTGGCCCCATGAATATTCTATGCCACGTGCGGCCACTAACTACTGTCTAATTGGGAGGCGTCCCGGCGACTCACTCCACGCGCGACGTGTGTGAAGGCTTCGCGCGCTTTGCGTCGGAGCAGGCATGCAGTGCTACACAGGAGCGCGCGAAAACACGCGATTCGCGCGCGAGAAGTTAGAGGCAAAAATAATATGAAGAAGAAAGGACGCGAACGAGCGAAGTAATGGGGGAAAACAGGGAATAGGAGGTGGCGGGAAGCGTGTTTCCCTCTTTTTGCGGGTAGCCGTCGTAGTCACAAGCTTGCCGTTTTTACGGCTCGCCGCAGTTTTTCCTCTCGCTGTATACCTTTTATTGCGCGAACTTGCAGTGGAAGCGCCGGCGTGCATACGTGCATCTGGCCGGTGGGAGGTACCGCGCTGGCATTTCTTCTCTCTTAAAGAAAAAAAAAAAAAGAAAGGTGCGGTTGCTATACTGGGTACAACTTTTCTTGGCAATGAACCCGAAGCTATATGTGTCCCCGTTCGCTCGCACACATTGATCGCCGATCACAGCTGTTCTCGCGTGGTCTTCACTTCTTCGGAAACGCCAGAAAAAAACAAAGTTGTCCCCGAGCATAGCTGCTGTACTCGGGGACAATTTACTGTGACAGTTCAGGGTGGAGAGTGTGCGTGCATTGCTTCGAAAGGCATTCGACGCGCGAGTGCATGGGCATCGGTATCTCATTACCGTAGAAGTTATATTTGCTTGTAAGGAGTGAACGCCACACAGGAGAGTTGTATTCGCGAATTTTTTTGCGGCGGGCGGTCCTCCGTACAAGCGTTCGCGAAAACTTGTTTCTTGTTTTTTATTTATTTTTTCTTCTTTTCATATCCCGCGTCGAACGTTCACTTCGCCATCAAATTATTTCTATCGGTGGAGCCTTTGACGTCAGTGATTCGCTCGTATAACCTCGCTAACATTGGCCTGACTCTGCCATGTGTCTACTTTTTTTGTGCAATAGATGACGTCTGTCGTTCACCTGCCCACATTTTACTGTCGCAATGCAAGCGTTTTTTAATTTTTCTTCCTGACGTTTGCGTTTACTTAGTACATGACAATGACTACCTAGCTCCAAATGCATCATTACACAGGCAGCGTTGTGCAATCGCCTCCAGAAATTCAAGCAATGTAGTTGGCACGGGACAGACCAGGAAAGCGAAGATATAGCCAAGTTGTGCACTTTGTTGCAGCTGCTTATGCACTCGTCCTTGAGGAAATGTTTCTGGGCGACAGTGTACAACTTCCGGGTACTTTGAGGTCCTCGCGTCAATAAAAAGAGTCAATTGATTCGGCCAGTTTGACCTCCCTACTTGATTAATTGTAACCATTTGCAGCAGAGAGCCCACATTGGCCAAGTCGATTGCCTTTTTTGCTTTTGCATAATCTTAATTGGTTCCAACTAAACTCGTCGGCCAGCTGTGCGAGAGTATAGAAGGGTATTTTATTACTGGCCACAGTGGAATGACCCTAAGGTTTACGTAGTCCTTACAAATGGAAGTGTTTTTTTTTTGTGTGTGTGTGTGAAAATAATTTTGGATTGGGAATTAACGCATTTACAACGAGGGTATAATATTTAGCTTCGGAAATCACACCGCGAACAGACTTCCTTTTGCACTTGACACAATTTTAACGTCGCATGCGTATCGCTTGCTTCGTGGAGAGTTTCCATTTTTTGCGCTTTAATTTATAAAATTTTTAAGATTTTGTTTTTACTCCACGATCGAAATGAAAGGGAAAGGAAGAAAAATGCCGATAATAATAAGATGATTTTTCTTTGATGAATGCTGACTTGCGTAGCAGAATCGCATGAAAAATACATCCTGGGAACTGGCCGCTTCATCCGTAAGCGACGCAGGTGTCGCTTCTCGCCATCGCTTAGCTTATCTACGCCTAAGGTGCATGTTCGTCCGCTCTCAATCGCTAATCGTTCCAATCATCGCGTCTTTGGTGATTCATCCTCCCACCAAACGTTTCCAGCCTTGCAAAGAACGATGCGGCGAGAGCTCTAAAGGGGGCGTGGAAGTTGGGGTGAATTTCCGTCAATAAGGAATAATAAGAATTGTTGGGCATGCCGTAATAGCACGTTACATTTGCTTGAAGCTATTCTGCCTCGTACTATTTTTTTTTTTTTTTTTTGAATGACGTTTGGTGTCTTGAAAATTCTGCACTCGGGGGCTCGCAGCGCGCTTGGCTTCACTCTGGAGATGTGATTTGTTGTTCGCCTGCCGGAACCCAGACGACAGGCGGCACGCACATCTGCGTCCTTGCGGATGGGTTTCTTCTTATACGTGTTCGCGGGCGCCGAGCGAATGCAAGCTGTAAACGACAAAGTTACCCGAATTCTCGGCATGATATACTCCAAGTATTCACAAAGGATTCAAATTTACGCCTGCGACTTTTTTTGGGGAAAGGAAAACACGCGTAGAACTAGCACTTCGTGAAACGTGCCGATTTACGGGAAGGGGGGACGAAGCTCAGATCGCCACCTGGGCAGTTTATCAACACGGTCTTCCGTGTCGTGATCCTACAAGTTAAAATTAGTCAGTAATTATCGCACCGCTAAATCCATTTCTTTTTGCTCAAGTTCGAAATAGCTTCTGCTAAATTCGCTCAGTCAAAGTCGACTTTTATCCACCCCCCTCCTCCTCTCTATTTTTCTCTTCCTCTCTCTATCTGCCATCACGCAGCGTCGCGCGTGACACCAGCTTGTCGCATATGACGCCTATACAGCGAATGTGACGCCTATACAGTTCGTCACCAGAAGGTTGCGAGTGTTCCCGAGACAGCCAGGCGCTCCGTCGTGCTTGTCTTCGCGGCGGCAGCGGCTGTCCGTCACGAAACGCTGGGCTGCAGCAAGGGGGCGGACGTATTGGCCTCCGGCACGACTCGACAACGTCGCTCGCTCGCCGCAATTTCTGGGCGACGTCGTTGTCGATGTCCCGACAGGGAGCCCTTCTGTCGCCACTCGCTGCTGCGGCTGCCGCAAGCGACGGCGTCAGAAGGGAGGGGGCGGATCCATCGGGAGGCAGGCGTCTCGGAGACACAGGGTTCCTCGCTGTGCACACCACACTCCGACGCGTCGCGCGCGGAGAACGCCGCTCCTGACGTTCTAATTTCGAAGAAAGCTTCCCCGGGAAGAAGTTTGCTGCGTGCCTCGTTCTCTCTCTCTCTCATCCTTTCCCGGGAGCGACGTGCCTTCGTTCGCTCTGCTGTCGTCAACGGCACCGCGATGGTCTTTCGGTGCCTCCCTTCGTCGACCTCGAAAATGTGCCGAGTCGTCTTCTGGAAGACGACGGAGACCGTCGGTGGTAGATTGGTGTGGCACGGAAGACGACGCTTGATTAGATTCAACCGAACAATCTGTTTTGTGTTCCTTTGTCTGTTTTGTTCATTCTACCACTTTCTTTCTTTTTAGTGAATCCTGCGTTTCGGTTTTTATTGGAGTCCCGCTGGAATTACTTCATTATTAACGGAGTTGAGACGTGGGGAATCGGTCCCCGTGTGCAGGGCCGAGGAGCGTCAGTGTTCACCCGCTTAATTTGTCTTTCACGAAGGAGTATTTGTCGATTATTTAATTGCTTTCCTCGGGCGATTCTGCTGCCTGGGGCATTTCAATTAGCGAAAGAAAGAATAGGATGGGTCATGGATCTGGGCGTACGCGTGTTTTCTGGCACATACCTACCACGCGCTTTGCGCCTCTCCATTCCGCTCTATGTAATTTTATTTTATAATAACGGTAACATATTACGCACGCATACATCGTAAGAGGAATGCGTCCTTGAGATCTGATCTAAAACACATACAAGGGATGGCAGGGCAAATATGGCTGATAGGAAAACTTTAAGAATAACCAGGTGAGCCTGTGTTAGCGCTTGCCGATCACGTCCGTTCTGCCACCGAGCCAAATTAAAAAAAAAAAAAAAAAAAAAAAAATAAAAAAAAAAATAAAGGAAGAAATTTTCTGTCAATCTGAAAATACGAGCGTTTAGAAAACAGATGGAATATAAAGAGATTTCTCGATTGATACTGATGATATCTTGTTAAAAATCGCGACGATGGCCTTGTGCACATTATCTGTTAAGCCCGTTTCATAACGTGCGATTTCCATCGTTCTACATTTGCAACCGCGCTTGTGCGAAAAAAAAAAAAAAAAAGCCGTTGACTGCAGCTGAAGTGCGTGCTATGTCCCTGAGCTTTTCGTCGCACGAGACCAAAAGTCGCACTGCAGAATTGCACCTTGTGAAATGAGCTTCAGGCGGCTATGATCTCACGTTTGGGCTTTTCATCGACTGGAGCAGCAGCAGCGAAGGCCAGCGTGAGCCTTTGGATGTCCGTGGAATGGGAGACGTGGGAAAAGCATAAGCTCGCGCTGGCAGCGCGATATGCTCTCGCCGATAAAAAGGAGCGCAAGTTCCGGTCGAGACGTCATAAAACTCTGAGGCGGCATAAATTGAGAGGAATCAAACAACGCGGAATTAATTATAACCGCGTGCGTAATCATTAAGCCTCTAATAGACAAAAAAATATATATATATAAGACCTGGTGGTTGATTTAAAATTCGGGAAAAAATAGTCTAGGGTTCGAGTAAGTTGGGTCGTGTTGCTGAGTATTGGATACGACTTTTATTATTTCCACTCAGTCTGTTGATTGAGCTAAGACAATATCAATATCAAAACATTTCAATGTTAAGTGGAGATTTTGTTTTTATACAAATCCGTTACACGAATATGTCACGAAAGAAAAAAACATGCAAGCAAGTATACTTGCTTGCATGTTTTCCTTTCGTGACATATTAGTGTCATTTGGTTCTTGTGTTTGTTTGTTTGTTTGATTGTTATTTTGTAACCTCATGAATGTAACCATTCCTACAATGGTCGTGAACAAGGACCAGTGGTATAAATTAATACAAATAAATAAATAAATAAATAAATAAATAATAACCTCATCATTAGTGGCTCCCCAACCCTCCCCTAGCGACAATCACTCTGAAGCTCGGCTAGTTCCCTAAGGATTAGCTGCGAAAAAGTTTAACTTTTGACAACATCCTTATACCAAGGAAAAAGAAATTCATGCCTTGAATATTTCGACTTTTAAATAAATAAAAAAAAAAAATGACAACAGGAATTTTGCTTTTACGGCATGGTGTATTCGCGATTCCAGCATAACGGACGGCACCTTGTGGGAAAACACAGAACTGACCGGACCAGGTCCATTGGCGATTTCTACTAGACCCTTATGACTTTCGTGATTGCACGTTGTCGTCGACGGCTGGCTCGATAGCCGCCCAGGCAAAGCGAGGAAGTTGCGTTGATTGTGTCCAAAGTAACGAAAGCAGCAGCAATGACAGGGTTGCAGTAAAAATGCATGACTCATAATGGCTTGAGGAATAATGTGGACCTTGCAGTGCTTCTCATGTTGTGTAGGTCGAGCAGTTGTCACGTGACTCTTTGGTTACCGTAGTATAAGCGTGTGTACTATAGGTTGCTCGGAACGCAACCTTCGCAACCACGTGAACCAAACATTATGTGTTTATCAACGTTCATCAGCGCAGAGGTCGTTATTTCATCGCATCCCAGGAAAATTTCAAGCGTTTGGAAGTTAGCTTACGCCAACACACCGCCGCAGGTATGTGGTGAGTAAAAATCGGGGCGAACCATTTTGAGGCCAACGCTTGCCCGCTGAAATCCGAGCGCAATTGCGCGCTGAGCTGGCACATGGCACGGCCCGGCCTGGTTTCGAGTACCATGTTTGCCCCAAAGTGGCAACCAGAAGTGCTCACATGTCGTCATCAGCACGAGCAGTGGTCAAAGCAACTTGTCATCGGCAATGCACAGCATTTACGTCGGTGCCGAACGGAATCTAACGAACGCTCGCTGTCAGCCGTGCTCAGAGCACACCGCCATGGCCGCCAGGGAACACTCTGTACGCAGTTGTCGCACAACATGGGAACACAGTGCGGCGCGTGCCGTGCACCTTCCCGAAGTGGCCCACGGATTCGCGTTGGGCTCGTGTGACGGTGGCGGACTCTCGAGGCCGTAGCGCCGCCTCGCCGTCCGCTGCTGCGTGACCGGTGCGTGTTGCGATGGCGGCGTCCGAACCACGTGGTGCGCCGTTTAACGATCGATAAATGCCACTCTTCCGCCTCGGCCCATAACGCTATCGCGCCGGCTCCCTCGACTTTATTGAGTTTTCGGCCTCACTTTACTTCTGCTACGCTGCTGCAGCCCTCGCTTCGCTGTCGTCCTTTTCCTTCCCTTGAGCGGATGGCTGCAGCGCCGCGGACAGTTCGATCGTCGCTCATTTCTGCGTATTCTGCTGGGGCTATCTCTCCGACTATACCGTTCGCTGGGAGTCGATGGGACGCCTAAAGCAAGAGAGAATGTAAGCTACGATTAAAGAACCAACTGACCGTTGTTTGTAATTAATCAGTTGTCCTAGAAATATATAAAATTTGGAATCTTGGAAAGTCGGAAAAACGTTGACTTTTGACGAGACGCGAAATCTCGAGTTTTGGAAACGCGTTACGGTTTGAGTCTTGACCCAGGAGTGAATTTTTAGGAATTGGAAAAGTCTGGAAAAGGCGTGAAATCTTGAGTCTTGGAAAAACGTGAAATTTTGAATCTTGGAATGCCGTGAAAGCTTAAATGTATAGTGAAGGTCTTCGCGACCCTGTTAACGAGGCCAGCTTCTTCTTGGCGACATTAATTTCCTGCCTCAGGGAACGCTTGTATAAATATTAAATACCATCACACGTATACCACGAAATAAAAGATATTCTAACCTTTTGCTCAGAAGTTAGAACTGTAGTTGAGCGGATGGCCCCAAAACGTAGTTGAGGGGAGTTTCTTCTGGGCGTAGACGGCCGTAAACGTTTGAAAACCCTTCGTCGTTTCCGAGTATTTACCAAGTCGGTTCTTTTCTAATGGGTAACACGTGACATGAACAGACGTGTTTACAGATTATTGGTGGGGCCGCCCGCTCTCTGGCCAGTGATACCTTATGGGAAATTGTGCTCGAACGATTAGGTTGCCGGCGTTTGAGCCGGAAGTTTCGTCATCTTAAACGAGGCGTCACGTCACTTCACGCTTCCGGTTCATCCGGTGCCGGTCGTGGTTCGTCCAGTTCCATCCGAGCCTTCTCGGCGTGGTAGCCGTGTTGTATTTACTGTGAAAATGGTTCACCGCTCCGCGGTACGTTGTTGTAACGCGCGCCATAATGGCATAAAATGTTCCGCTTCCCGTGGAAGGAAGAACGGAAGCAGTGATGGGCCGTCGCTATTGAGTAAGTGACGGAGCAAAGCAACCTGTGATAGCCAAGCGCCGGTGCCCGTTTATGCGCGGCCCAATTTGTTACAGGTTAGCTCGACGTATTCTCTCTTTCTTCAAGTTGGGGCCGCGTGAAATAACGATTTCCAACAGAGACTCTCGATACCCAGAAAGACGGTTTTGATTAATCGCAAATGGGTGAGCACGGCTTGTCGTACAAGGCATCCGCGAGAACGCGGGATGCAATCTCGCAGACGCCAGATTGCTTTCGATCTCGCAGGTAATCAGTTCATCGCACGGCGTCTCGTCGAGAGACGGTTTCATCGACAGCAGTGGCTCTGGGCTGTATTCCTGTGAATACAGCCCAGAGCCACTGTGGGTTCTTAATATTTAAAGTTTGGTCGCTTTTCACAACGTGAAATAAATTAAAATCACTCATTGAAACTAGGCCAACGAATATGAACCACATAAACCTCATCATCACCTTGTTATAATCTAAACAAACAAAAGCAAGGAGGCAGCACCCACATCTTGACGGATAATAAAACGGTCGTACTACCCTGTGTAGCCCACATCAAAATCGGTACACGTTTATCCTAGCTTTCTTACTCAACATCATAAAACAAAAAGTGCTGGGGTAGACACATGGCACACAAATGACACCCTAATTGAAGTAAAAAAAAAAAAAAAATCGCCAGTGTTTAGAAGCAGGGGTTTTCGCGTAATCCGACTTTGTCGAAAGAAATTTTTTGAACGGAAGTGTCGTTTCGACCGCGCCGTGGGACGCGAGCTAGCCGCATCCCACCGCCTACATTCGCACCTATTTCAGTTGGTAACGTTATCTGACGTAACCGTCAAAAACGAACAAAAAAAGGCGACGAAGAACGCTGGCTCGAAAGGAAAACAAAATATCTAACCTAGCCCGAGTTTTCAGGCGAAGATCCCGAAAGCGCTGCGCTGCGGTGCAGTTTTCCGCCGCAGCCGCACTCGGCCCGCGCTTTCGTGTCTGTTCTCAATGCTTCTGCGTAGCGATTTCTACTGAACAGAAATGAGTTTAGAAGTAACTTCAGACGCTCAGAAATTCGCAACTCACCCGGCGGCGAAGGTAGGTGGCTCGAATCGATCGGGACCCTCACACGCTTTCACAGCCGTCGTGCTTCATGCATTTGTATGATTGGAACATGTCTGCGGACAGTTTTTGCATGATTAATGTGTCAAGACCGTCATAGAAACTCCTCAAACAAGTGTCAACAGACTGTCTTTTGTACGATGAATAAGCACGGTGACCCGGGGCTTTGTAGTCTTCGGTATGCAATTCGATGACACTCGAACGCGTGTGCGGCTTGGAATTCCCTTTCGTAAATTGCTACCATACCGTCCTCAGTTTGTTTCGGTGGGGCATTTGATGACACCTATAGGGGAGCGCAAGTTCGTCTGCTTCTTGCACAGGAGTTGCGATGATGTCACAACGCCAAACTCTTATTGGCTGATTGAAAAAAAAAAAAAAATAGTGGGTAGACTTTGAGGGATTTAGCATTGAGGTCTACCCACTATTCTTTTAATCGAAGCCAATCATAGCTCGGCGTCGTTCTGACGTAACCACAACCCCTGCGCAAGAAGCAAACGATTTGCTCTCCGCATAGCACACGAATGCCACACCGTCGCAACAATTTTAGCGGTGCTTGCTTTAAAAAGAAAAAAAAAAATAGAAAGAAAGAAAGAAGAGCAGAGTATCATTTTGAAGGTTTTCGCTCAGGATGAAACGTTTTAGTGTGCATCGTGCTGTATGACATATAATTGCACCGCTCTTATATTGTTCGTGAAAAATTATTTATCCTCATTCGCTCGTCGTTTAATGGTTCAGTAATCATGACGTACCAAGTGTGGCTCGTTCAGTATGTGATGCAGTGAGTGACGCATGCAGGACGTGTGACTCCAATGCAAAACGCGTTCTGCGGCTGTTCTTCGGGCTCGAGGGAAGACGGCTGTCAGGGCTTAGAGTCAAGACCCGAATGTAAAGCCAGCTTAGCAAAAGGCTTCAAATGAAGCAACGACAAAACACCATTACATCGGCTTAGTTCGGGGGGAGGGGCGGTGCGGACACTGCGTTGGATCAAACATAAAAAAATTCGCTGTAACTTTTTTTTTCTTCTTTGTGTCGAGTTTGGGCGGTCGCGTTTAAATGGACCTGTCACAGAGAGAATAGAAAAGGTGGCGGAAAAACGAAAAAACAAAAACATATAAGTAGTTTCTCGTTCTTTTTGATGTTTCGTTTAGTTTTTCTGTCTAATCAAGTTAATGAATCGGGTTATCTTGTTTTCTTACGTTTTATTTGTCATGCCTTCGTTTTCGCAAGCGGGTTTCCGATCGTACGCTTATCGCGGGTGACTGAAATGTGCTACGCATTTTGAAAGGGTCGATTCGATCGATCCCTCTATTTGTACATCTTCAAGCGTCCCTATGTTTTTCTTTTTTTTGTCTTGCTTAGTTGTATTTTTGTTGCAGGCAGTCCATGTCGTCTAACTTCGACGAACAATTTGCGGTAGAATGTATTTGCATGCGGCATTTTGCTAAACGAGGGGGGAAGTTTTTCGCCGTTTCATAGGCCCGTTGTAGTCGGCCAGAGAGCGCGAGCTCGTTCACAAGTCGCGGCCATGTAACGTTCGTTGGCTTCGGCGTCTGCAAGACGAGCCGGCATTGTAGCTTTCCATCATGCATAAGCTACGTTCGAATGCAAGCATCTGTCAACGTCCGTATCATGCGCATGAAAATGTATATATATATATATTACAGTGTGTGGTTTTACTGTCTTGTCGAAACACCAAGAATGCATTCCTTTGGTCTGTTTTGCTCATGTTTTTTTTTTTTCATAACGCCTTTCAGCAACGTGAGAGAGCTTAAGAACGCGCAATCGAAACGCGGCCTAAAATGTTCGATTTTAATCGCAAGGGACGCTGCTCAAACCTTCGGAGCAACGTTGCTTGGGAGCTACATGCCCCTATAGGCCTACGAAATCGCTATACCCTGTAAGGTCACTGACAGCAGGGAGTTGGTGCGTCCCGGCTATATCTTATTATCGCTCCACTGCTAATGAAATAGCGGCATTGACCGATGAGAACGGAAATATTGAATCACGAAGCAATTAAGAAGCTTGAAAATAATCAAAGCTGCCCAACGTTTGTTAAGCTGCAAGTGCCTCTGCATACTTGGGACAAATACAGCCATGACGTCGAAACAAGAGCATCCAATCGTCACGCGGAGAGAGGTAAAGTTCGACTGGACCGCTTCCTTTTTGGCGCAAATACGTGCTTCTTAAAGCCAGGAAAACGGTCCGTTACGTTTGTGCAACTCGTCATTCGTGCAACGTGGGACTTGTTCTCGGCCGTCTCGCGCTCCACGGTTTTTGGCAACGTGCGCAGAAGTTGGTGCAAGACGAAAGCGTTGCGGGATCGACAATTTGCCTGGTTCGTTTTTGTTTCGATGACATTCTGTTGTCTATTGCATCAGGAAAAAGTGTCAAGCAACTGATACCAGAAGCCAACGAAAGATGACTCGATACAACCAGGCACGTAGCCGGGATTTTGTTTCGGGGGGGGGGGGGGGGGGGGGGGGGGGGCGCTAATGACAAAGTTCTGTATCAAGGGGAGGGGGGAGAGGAGGTCTCAGCAAAATCGAAGGTTTTGGGAGGGGGGGGGGGGCGGGCCCCATGGGCCGCCCCCCTGGCTACGTGCCTGGTCACAACTATATCATAGGTTATCATACAAATTCGGCTTCATTTGGCGTTATTAAAAAATTCTCACTAATACGGCGAAAAAAAAATTTATTGTAGAAGCGTTACCACAAAGACGCAGAGTCATATAGACAGCCTATGTTGCGGGCTACACTGATTTATTTTTGTGACGTGTGTTTCTAATTTAACTGCCAATTTTTAGTTATTGTCATAACGACTCAGTGCGTTTAATGGTTCGTTTCGTTTCGAGGTCGATGTTCGTTTTAAAACGGTTTAGAGACTGGCCACAAACGGGTGAATTACTGCGTTATAATAAGGCAATGCAAAGGGGTAGAAACCGAACTAACCATATATATATTTTAGACACAAACCGCAATGTTTTTGTCCCGAAACAAACCGAACTGTTGCTAGATTCGATATGTCTAGTGTTCAAGCCTCGCGGCATGATGACCCGGAAAGCGGAAGGAAGCTTCAGCTCGTCATAGCTCTCGTACATAGCGGATAGTCAATACCCCCCCCCCCCACCCCCCCCCCCACCCCCCCCCCCCCCCACCCCCGCCCTTTTTCCGTGCAGCTGGATGGATGCTAACGGCTGTACCCTGTATAACGGGCGGTAGCTTGCGCCACCTAGCCTAGAAACCAAAAGTATCATTCTTCCCCTCGCCCTTCTACGCCTAGTTTTCTTCCCCTCTGCAATTTTGGAACTGTCACCAAGCGGTGTGGAATATTACCAGGACGGCGTTGGGGGAATCAGAAAACAAGAAAAAAAAAAAAAAAACAAGAAAAACTAAAAATATTACCCCCGTTCCTTCCCCCTACGAGGGAGTCGCCAATTTTCCTCTGGTCAAACCTAGTCGGCGTTACCCAAACGCCGGGCCTACTGGGAGACAGGGTTGAGCCAACTCGCATGGCACATAGTTGCCAACACGTTCCCGCCCGGCGAACTCCGTTCACCCTTAAGCTAACAGCGCGGTGGAAGCTACGGGCTCGTTGGGCCCGGCCAGTCCCTTTTGTCACGTGATCACGCACCGGCTTATACCGAGAGAGCGGAGTCAGGCGATGAAACGACGGCGGCCTGAGTGTGTAGCTCCTACCGCACTGCCAGCTCAGGGGTAAACGGAGTGTACACAGGTAGAGATTATAGGAAACAGGAGAGCGAGGGAGGGAGGGGAGAGAGGGAGCCCGACCCGAGCCAGGGGAAACGCGGGGGCGGTCCGCTGCGGTCTCCGCTCGTGTCTCGTCATCGGGCCAAGTGGACTCTAAATTTAGGCGCTCCGTAGGCCCTGCAGCGCCGGGCCCCCGCTCGCTCGGCTGCAGGCTCAACCGGCGGCGGAAAACAGCAGCGGCTGTGTTACGACGCGAACGCCGCGTTCCTTGGCCGCGGCAAGCCTGCCTCGCTCGCGCACGCGACGGGCAAGAAGACTGCCGAGGGCTCCTGCGCGTCCTCGGCCGGGACGACCTGTTTATTTGTGCGCAACATGGGCGGGAGCGGGCGCGTCGTCGTGCGGCTCTGCACGCCCGCGGTCGGGACCTTTGACGCCTGTCGTAAAGGCCGCGCTCCTTCCGGCGTCTTCTACCATATTTTGGATCTCCGATTCTACAGGTCTTGTGCTATGAGCTGCGCGCGTATGTGGCATGGGCATGTCCCCATCGAACGAAATGCTCGGGGGTGTATTCACCGGATTGAGTTCAATGTTCACACCTCATGCTTAGAACGTGCTAGCACTTATATGCTTCTGAGACCAGCAATTTTGATGATGCGGAATACGCGTTGCGAAAGAACTGCGGAAGCTCGCCGTTAGCTCGTTCTCAGCAGTCAACCAATTACGGTCGTCAGAAAATATCCCCCCTATACAGCAAACTGTCAAACTGGCGATTCGGAAAATGGACCCCAGCTGGCGGGCGGTCCACTTTTGGGAGGTCCAAGTTGCCGAACTTGGAACTTGCATTGCTGCGTGGTTTTATCATATTTCATTGGCGACTTCAGCGAAATCGACGGCACCCAACTGGCTATAAGAGAAAACTATGGCAGCAGGTTCACTCGCCAACCTTCAAGAGCGAATCAGGTATTCACAGCGCTTGGCGGTCTAAAGACGAAGCCGCGAAAATAGGTTCAGAAACACACGATAAAAATCGCCAATAGTGTAACCAAAAAGTCTCGTGCTGCAAAAACTAAAAAAAAAAAAAAAACATTTGAAATTCCGGAGTTGCAGAAAGGGGTGGATGCACACTGTCTGCCGAACAGTGCGTTTTAGCCGAAAAAGTCCAAAAGAGACGGACGGATGACGGAGCTCTGCAATGGGCTGTTCCTTCACCGACGAATCGTCATGTATAGTTTATCGCGTGCAGCTTGTTTGCCGCAGCATTTTGTTTTGTAGGTGCGTAGTCTGCCTTATGTGTCGCTCGCGTTTGAGGATGTCTCGGCCTCGAGCTGTCAAGTTTGTTTTTCTGACAGCCGCATTTCCTGCTTCATTTGCTCCATTGGCGACGTCGACAGAATCGACGGCTTGCTTGTATGACGTCAAAGCACAAAGCCGTGACTGAAGGTTTTGCTTGTCTATTCGGGACCCCTGTAGAAATGAGAATGATTACTGCTGGTCAAAATAACCAGCCACTGGAAAGGAAACGCGTAGCTGAAAAACAAACACAAGCACTATAGTGTAAGGTACTTAGAAGTGCGAAGGAGGAAGTGCGTTTGTGTGTGGGTATAATTCAGTCGCACTTCAAGGCTGCGTGCAGAACCTTGACTGTACACACCACATGCACACATAAGGTCAAATTCCACCATAGGAGTGAATGTGGTGTTGTATAAGTTACGTATAAGTCACCGAAACATTGGTGTCTCCAGTGTCGCTTGCCAGGCTGTCTCTTCGAACTGGTAGCCACGCTTAGTGGGAGCGCAGGGGCCCAGGTGACTTCTACGTAATCTTTTGTAGCGTAACGCGAGAATACGGGTTTGCGCACGAACCAGACATAAAGCCGCCGTCAAAGTGCTAATACATAATACAAGAGACATTCTGGAAATACTGTCTGAAGCCTTCCTCGTATGACGTCACATTTGTCATTCAGACACCGTCTGCAGACATGTTTCAAGCATGTATGGAGTAAACATGACACGAACGTACGAATGTTCTTCACCTTTGTCTGGCGGCCAAGTAACACTGCCCAAGTTGGTCTCACCGGTGTGCCCATAAACCGCGGCATCGTGATGGTGAGTTGAACGCCGTCTCATTCTAGGCAGCCCCATGCTCGTTTAAGCTATCTCGTTACCCGGCTACTCCAACGCTATTCTCGCTGTTGCCCCCTTGCCGTTTGACCTTCGGCTCTGCATGCACGTGGGAGATTGTCGCGAGCGGCGACGACAATTGCCAGTTCGCCCGTGACGATCTGGTTGTCGACGCTGGAGCTTGTTGCCAGCGGACCAGCTTCCAGCATCTCTCGATAAATAATCACTCTCATTGCTACTGCGATCAGTGTCGGAGACTCCGACGAAGTGGGCGATGCTGTAGAAGTCATCGTCTCGAAACCGCGTGCTCAAAACGTGGAAAGTAAACGTGGGAGCTGAAGCGTCGCGAGACGCTGACAGAGCTAAGTTTACGAGTGCTTGCAACGGGACGCCGCGCGTTGGACGAATTACGTCGCCGACCTAACAAACATGGCGCCCTTCCCGAATGGGGTGGATCCGAGGGCATTGAAATCGATTGGTCCACGAAACTATCGCGCCATTTTCAAAACAAATTTAGCAAAAATATAGGAACATACAATTGGTCCTCCTAGCAGTATAGTTATCTCGTATTTTATTTTTGGCGTGTCCTTTCGCAACCTGCTGGTGGCATCAAGTTTGAGAAGACACTGTTTTCATTTTTTGAGAAAGTGTTTCGTAAACTCCGCGACAAAAGAGAAAAAGAGACAACAAGAAGCGATGTGTTCGCCTTGCTCATCAATTGATCAGCGTGTTCGCTGACAAATGTTGATAGAATAGACCGTAAAAAAAGGGGAGACAAGAACGAAAGAGGGCGATTTAGAGAGTGGTCGACGTGTAGAGGAAGCTCTACACAACACCCCGCGCGCAATGGGCAGCGGACGGAGAAGAGGCGACGAGCAGCACGATATCTTTACGTCTTCGAATGCGGATATCGCGGGGTCAGATTTCCGAAGACATTACGGTACAGGGAAAACAGAAGACACTCGGGGCAGGCGTATCGGGCGAGCAGTTAACGTCTTTTTTTACAACTCCATTAACGAGCATAAAACGGGACTCGGCCGAAGAGAGTGCCCAAAAATGGGAAGGAGGGGAAAGGCTTCAATGACACGCACGACACGCGATCTGGCGACGCGGGTGTCCGCTCTCTTCCTCGGCCGCTGCCACCGGATGTACGGCCGGAGCGTGCCACGGCGACGGGATGCCGCGCAACGCTGCTTCCTGGACTTTATCCCATCATTCCGGCTTGTCCGGCCCAGCGGCTATACCTTCTCGTTTTCCTACCTTTTTTCTTTTTGTTTATAACGTCGTTCTTGTTTGCATTTTAAGTGCACAATAAAAGGGGACTGCGTTTTAATTTTGTGCTATACAATCGAGCTACCTTTTTGTTCGGGTTGTCTGCGGGTTTCTTTTGTTTATTTGTTTCGGAGAAAACAATTGTTGGTCTCCGCTTAGCCGTTCAAACTTCCGACACTTTACCAACAGACATACCTAATTTTCCGTACTGAGGGAAAGGAAGAGCCGAGGGCGCGCGGGGTCGTCAGACCGCCGAGCTCTGATAGGACTGATTAGTGGGTACACCTAAAGCTAGCAGCCTTTGTTACTGCACTCGTCGAACGCGTTCGAGTGCGAGAGCCAAACACCGGACGCCCGCGTTGCCCGTTCTAACGCGTTCGACGACTGCAATGGAGCAAGCACGTAGCCAGGATATTTTTTTTTTTTTTTTTTTGGGGGGGGGGGGGGGGGCGTTTATGACAAAATGCTGTATGAGGGGGAGGGGAGGTCCCAGCTAAATCAAAGATTTTTTGGGGGGGGGGGGGGGCGGGCACCATGGGCCGCCCCCCTGGCTACGTGCCTGCAATGGAGACAATGTCCATATCGACTCACGGGTGTTCCGAATTTAGCGTTGCCAAAATGAAGTCGATGGCAGAGCGTTTTGATCCGACTCGCATCGAGCGCCAGGTTATTGGAAATTATACATTTGATGACTTTTCTCAATCTCATTGTTTTTCTGTTTTTTTTTTTTTTTTGGGGGGGGGGGGGGGGGGGAGGGGGAGGAGCTTCGGAGGGAGTGTGCTTTTAGATGAATGTTATGCCGCTTCCTTTCGGGCCGAGGAATCAAGTTTAGCCTTCAGCAGCGTATCAGGAGAATCTCTTCTTTTTCGGAATTAACTGCCCCGTGCATTGAGGCTTCCCAGATTGACGGCGATCGCTAGCAAACTACTCGTGTTCCCCCGAGTTCGTTTCACGCTTGGGTCGTGAGCACAAGGACAAGAAGCACAAACACACACACACTCACGCACACACACTCACGCACACACACACACGCACAAACACACACACACACAAAATGAAAAGGTTACACCGGCCAACACTGCGTTATCTAAAAAAAAAAAAAAGAAGACAAGAAAAGACAAGGTGAAGTTATGATTCTTTGAGGCGACGTGATGTATAGGAACGGACAAGCTAGCCTACTTGATTTTCCACACGATGCAATATGAGGAAGAAAAAAAAAAAAGCTCAACCCCGTTTGAAATGAGAAAGAGGTATAGGAAGAAGCGAAGGAATACACGCAAACACAAAACAAGGAAAAATAAAATAAATTTCGATGGAGGAGATACTGCAGCCTCGGTGAAACGACGAAAGTTTGCGATATGGGTGCCCGGGTCCTTTCTACATCGCAATCCCTCCTTCCGTTTCTCTTCAGTTCTTATTTTTTTATTTTTGTTTTTTGTTTTCACTGAATGTCGTTAGGGAAGGCGTCCCGGTAATATACATGGGTCTGGAGGAGAACCAAAAAAAGTGCCTGTCTGTTTCGTTTCACGCTGCCTTTCTGTGAGTGTGTGTGTGTGTGTGTGTGTGCGTGTGCGCGCGCACACTGCGGCCGAGCCGAGTCTCTGCTGCACCCTTCCTTCGCTCCTTCAAGGTGGCCAGATGAAATCGGGTTCTGCCTTCGCGGCGGTTTTGGAACTCGCGGACGGTCGTAAATTTTACCTTTCGAATTTCTACGAATATGTTTGTCCTCTACCGAAAAATAAGAAGAAAAAAGCAAACCCAAAAAACTCAAAGCAGGTCGATACGTTGCAGCTCGGTGAACTTGTTACGCAATAAAATAAGTCACAGAAGAAAGCAAAAATAGGGAAACTCTTTATTTTTTTTAGAAGTATTTTTGGATCTCTATACTTGTGGCTATCGTCGGAATATATATATATATATATATATATATATATATATATATATATATATATATATATATATATATATATATATATATATATATATATATATATATAAACCACGAATCCGGCAATCATTATTCCATCTTCCTTCCCGAGACATCGGCGGTGCACGTTTTTTTAAATTTTTTTTTCGAGCAAAGAAACACACGTTTTCGTTCCACTATCACTCATTATGACACTAAACTATTACGGCCTTCGCTGGCGAAAACGTTAAACGGTGAATGTCTACACTCCGTTTCGCAAGTCCGAGACCGCAGCCGACGCAATAGCTCATTCAATGGAGCCATTCAAAGATCGTCCCAGCGCACGTCGTCTTAGTACGTTTGCTATCGACGGTTAAACCAATCAAGAAAAAAAAAAAAAAAAAAAAAAAACGGTGGATCATGAGCCATTTCTTATGACTGATTGGTCTATATAGCTAATTATAATAGCAAAACGTGCACAGACACCGAGCGCCGTGACGATGCACTTTTCGCGCTGCTTGATTGGTTCCGTCGCGTGGTACAGGCCAATTCGACTCACTGACGTCAGACGCCACTGCAGACGCTCCACTCCTCCCGAATTTGGGTTCTGCGCATGCGCAGTCCCCACACCTGGTGTGGGCAAAGCCGGCTTGTTTATAAACACTGTGTTGGTGTTATAGACCTTTGCAAAAATCGCCTTCTGCGCGCTCCCATATTTGTTTGTTGGTTTGTGGCACGCCTTCTGAGCATGCGCTGTAGCTCTGTTAGGCGGGATATCAGACGCTGTGCATGCGTCCACAACTCAGTGACTCAGCATTTTTCGCCCGGGTGATAAGCGATGCAAAGCTCTCGTCGGCTGCGGTGGACTTGGAGGGAAACGGAGTATCGATGGCGAGAGATCTGTCGAACTGTGTTTCTTCTTTTTTTTTTTTTTGTAGGTTATGACAGCGCTGGTTAACGCGGCATAGTGCTCGGTACACATACTTTCGAGAGCTTTTTGGGGTCTATAATTTGCGAGGATGGGGACAATTTTGGATACGTCATATCGGAGTCAATATTGAAGAGTGGGAGTTTAGGATTGTTCCGAGTCTTCGGCGTATTGAGCTTGAAGTTACCCTGCGGAATCATGAAATGCTCAATAAACTAGTAAAAAAAAAAAAAAAAAAAAGAATAAACAAAAAAAACAAACAAAAAAAAAAAAAACGCGGCATCAGATTTGGTTAAACAACTTATACACCGAGGAAGTCAACGCACGAACGGAACCAGGATTACATGCACATATCGTGTGGTGGAAGAGAGTGGGAACTTCGAAGTTATGCGGAGAGCGAGTCGTCTGCTTCTAGCGCGGGAGCTGCGGTGACGTCAGAATGACGCCGACCTCTGATTGGCTTTGATCGAAAGAATAATGGGTATTGGCTGTTTGAAAAAAAAGAAAAAAATAGTGGGTACACCGCGATGCTAGATGCATCGAAGTCTACCCACTATTTTTTTTTTTCTATCAGCCAATAAGAATTTGGTGTTCTGATATCATCGCAACTTCTGTGCAAGAAGCACACGAACTGGCGCTCCGCATGGCTTAGGGCAGCGGTCTCAAACACGCGGCCCGCGACCCGCTGGGACGCGTCCCGCAGGAAACTTGCTACTTATCCCGGTTCCGATGTCTCCAGCGCTACAAATGTCACGCATTATTTGTAGCGCTGGCGCCACAGTGATCTCATATCGTCGATTCATTTTTGCTCGAAAAGTAGCTCTGTTCTTCTAACGTGTTCCCATAGTTCATACTTATCTGTGGTCATTGGCCCTTTGTTTAGGTTTATTTTTTGCTTCCAAGCTTTTTCTAATGTACGAAAATTCCGCTTCTAGGCTGCAAGCGCGAGCTATTCGTAGAAGGATGCATTTCGGCTGCGCGAACTCTCGATCAGCAGGAGCAACTGCCAAAGATAAAGCAACGAGCTCAAAATTCTCGCCTTAAAAAAACAAAACAAAAAACAACACAAAAAACATAATTAAACGACAATTATATGTTCTGTGTGTTGTAATAAAAATCGTCAGGAAAGCGAAAACTGTAAAATTAATTTAATGTTTTTTTAGATACATGTTGAGCTTGGTTAATGGCTGAGTGAATTGAGCAGGGAGAACGACAGTGTACTTGCTGTCTTGTTCTATTAAAAAGGCAGCAAGTTGGTGGGGCAATGTCATTTAAATTTTTGTTATCCCATCAGGTCAGGGCCCAGAGTAGTCATTTAAACAAATCAAATCTAAAGATGTCACTGGCAACACTGAGTTTACAGAAAAACATACAGCACAAGTTCTTGTCACCTTAAATATTTTTTCTCTCCCTCT